>NC_134218.1:39168103-39355603 GCF_965140235.1 Caretta caretta | reverse complement strand
CCAACGTGACAACTCTTTTAGATGAGCTATTACCAGCAGGAGAGTGAGTTTGTGTGTGTATGGGGGTGGGGGGGATGTGAGAAAACCTGGATTTATGCAGGAAATAGCCCGACTTGATTATGTAAAGAGTTGTCACTTTGGATGGGCTAGCACCAGCAGGAGAGTGAATTTGTATGGGGGGGTGGAGGGTGAGAAAACCTGGATTTGTGCTGGAAATGGCCCACCTGTTGATCACTTTAGATAAGCTATTACCAGCAGGACAGTGGGGTGGGAGGAGGTATTGTTTCATATTCTCTGTGTATATATAAAGTCTGCTGCAGTTTCCACGGTATGCATCTGATGAAGTGAGCTGTAGCTCACGAAAGCTCATGCTCAAATAAATTGGTTAGTCTCTAAGGTGCCACACGTACTCCTTTTCTTTTTGCAAAATTTTTCAGAATTTCTGGCAAATCAAAAATTGAAAAATATCATTTCAGGTGAAACAAAACAATTTGTTCAGCTTGAAATAAAACATTTTGTTCCAATTTCAGGGGGCATTTTTTTAATGTTTTTGACATTTTAAAAATAAAATTGAAGGAAATTCTGAAACTCAAAGTCATCTCAATCCAAAAAATTGAAACATTTAATTTCAAAAATGTCAAGATGAAAATTTCAACATTTGGGGTTTTTTTAAGACTTTTGTTTTGATTTAAACAATTTGCCATAAAAGACACAAATTTGCTATGTTTCAATCAGCCCAAATCTGCATTTTTCAATGAAAGAAGTTTCTTCTGAAAAAAATTCACCCAGCACGAGTGATAACGAGCCGTTGCACGGCATTGAGTTGCGTTGCACAGTGGTTAGCCATTCCATTGGGTCGTGGTGCAGTGCACGGCATTGTTTATGATAAGTACTGTATGATGGAGCTGTTCCTGACAGCTGGGGATTGAACTTGATGACCTGAGAAGTCTCTTCTAGGCCTATGTTCCTATGTCTTGTATTGTTTTACCAATGGTGTGCTGCTGCCCTACGTTCTGTAGTATTTCTATGTTTCACTATATCGAAGTACCTTGTATCACATTATATCACACTAGATCCCATTGGATCACACTGCATCTTGGTTTTGTTCCAGTCTGTCACATGGTATTGCATTAATCCACACTGTAACATATTTTGTGGCAACACACCACCTATTGTTTTGAGTTGTGCTGTCTAGCTTGAACATCCATCATGCTTTGGCTTCTAAATAAAACTTTTTTTCCATAACACCCAATTCCATTCTGTTTTGCTGGCAAATGTTCTTCAGGCTACTGTCTCTGAGAGATGGTGGCAGAGACATCAACAAACGTTCTGATTTTTAATCTAAAAAATGATGAAGAAAAAGTCACCTAGCTGAGAGGAGGGTTGGTCGTCTGGTTAAGATCTAGGTTCAGTTCTGCAGACTCCATGTGTGATGATCTAGAAGATCTAAGGTTAGTTCTATGTATGACTTTTAGGCAAGTCACTGATCCTCTCTGGGCAAAATCTTCTAAAGCACCTAAGTCCCACTTTCAAAAGGAACTTGGCTATTTAGAACTTAACTCCCACAGATTTTGACTTCAAAGAGCATTAAGTGATTAACCTGCTTAGGCACTTTTGAAAATTACACAGGGAAACCCGGATGACCTAGAGGACAGGAGTAACGTAAATGGATGGAATTTAATAGGAAACAATGTAAAGTCATTCACTTAGGGGCTAATAACAACAATTGCTCCTATAAACTGGGGACTTTTCAGTTGGAAATGACAGAGGAGGAGAAAGACCTGAGTGGATCAGTTGATCACTGGATGACAATGAGCCGCCAATGTGACATGGTCATAAGAAAAGCAAATGTGTTTGTAGGATGTATAGGGTGAGGTATTTCCGGCGGAGATAAGGAAGCAGTAATGCCATTGTAAGAGGCTCTATGAGGACCTCATCTGGAATACCATGTGCAACTCTGGGCATTCATGTTCAAGAAAGATCATAGAAACTTCAGGCTGGAAGGAACCTCAACTGGTCACAAGTCCAGCCCCCTGGGCTGAGGCAGGGCCAAATAACCGTAGACCAGCCCTGATAGGTGTTTGTCCAACCCGTTCTTAAGAACATCCAATGATAAGGATTCTACAACCTTCCTTGGGAGCCTAATCCAAAACTTAACTACCCTTATAGTTAGAAAGTTTTTCCTACTATCTAAGCTAGGAGGAATTCAGGTTGGAACAGAGGCACAGAAGGGCTGCAAGGATGATTAGGGGAATGGAAGGCCTGTTTTATGAGAGGAGACTAGACGAGCTTGGCTTGTTTAGCCTAGCGAAACACAGGCTGAATCGGGGTTTGACTGCTCTGTATATATATTCCAGGTAAGCAAACACCCAGGAGGGAAAAGAGCTCTTGAAGTCAAAGCACAAGAATAAATGGTAAATTTCCCATGAACAGTTGAGGAAATTAGAAGCTTGGGAACCATCTAAAAATGGAGGTTCTGGAACCTCCCACCAGAAGTAGTGGGGGGGATGGGACACCGTAACTAGTTTTAAGATGGAGCTTGATACATTTATGAGTAGGATTATATAATGGGGTTGCCTATGATAGCAGGTGACTAAACTTGATGACCATAGAAGTCTCTTCCAATCCTATGTTCCAATGTACCTATCAGCACCTATCTGCATCTTTAGGCAACCAAATACTTTTCCAAATCTGGCCCTTAGGCATTTTTGAAAATTTTACCATCAGTCCCTTCTGAAAATCATCAGCTAATCTTTAAAACACTAAGGCCAATTTTAAAAAATGGCTTCCTAATGTTAGGCAGCAAAAATCGTAATTTTCAAAGCCATGAATGTAAGTCAAGAGCCCAGCTCCCATCAATGTTCCATTACAATTGAAAATCTTCCCTGCTAAAGCCAAATGGATTGACTTTTGGGAGTAAGGAGAGAGTAGGATCTGGGTTTATGCAGAACTTCTGAAAATCTAGCCACTTCTTTAAAGGCTTTAATATGGATTAAGATGTCCATCTTTAGATCCTCTAGGTGGAAAAAGTTGACCCTGCTCCTTAAATTTATATGACACTCACTGTCTTTATTTCCTTTGCATTTCTCTCGACCTGGTCTTAGGTTTGTCTACTGGGAAATCTCAGAAATTAGTGTTTTTAAAGCCCCCATCTAGTCCAGTCGTCCAGCTCAAGGTTACGATTTAGTCTATCACCCAAGAGCTTTCCTCAGTAGACTCAAAGAATCTCCCTTAGGTCGTCTCTGCTCCATCTCCACTCAGGGCAGGACTGACCCATGGAGTCGATTCCGCAAGACTTTCTCCACCTGAATCTAGTTTAAAATGAAGACTGGGGTTTCCAAAAGGTGACCAAGTGAGATAGGCACAAAATGTATATTGTCAGTCAAAAGGATTTGGGCACATCACTCTTTTAAACCCCTTTAAAAATCCCACCCCAAGTGCTCAGCTAGGAACTCATTAGCGCAGGTTATATCATAGAGTTGATGAATGGAGAGGCCTTTATTATATTGAGTGGAGCATGGTATGTCCATTTCTTGAAAATGGGCTAGGCTGGGGAGTGGGGGTCTGGTGGGTTAGGACAGAGGGGGCTGGAAGCCATAACTCCTGGGTTCTATCCTTGGCTCTGGGAGGGGAGTGGGGTCTGGTGAGTTAGAGCAGAGGGGCCTGGGAGTCAGGACTCCTGGGTTCTATGCCCTGCTCTAGGAGGGGAGTATCATCTAGTGGCTTAGAGTGGGGATACTGGGAGTCAGGACTCCTGGGTTCTGTTCCTTTCTTTACTACTGAATCATTGTTGGGGAACCCAGTGCCTCAGGTTCCCCAATGGTTATAATAATAACTACCCCACAGTGAGGGGGGTTCTGTGAAAATTAACAACACTTGTATGACAGCTGCTAGTGCAGAGCCAAGGGTTTGAATAATTTACAGCATGTTGTTCACTTTGTTTTTCACCACCAAGCCCACAGTGGCTGTATATTTTAACTTAGTCATCTATGGTCTTTCCATTCTGAGCCCCACAAATCAAATCTGCCCCTAGCCATGCCAGTCTTCTACCCCAGAATGTCTCAAAGGGGAAACATCTGCTGCCAGTTGTTTTGATAAACAGGACACAGATGTTCTCAGGCAGGCTAAATCTGGGGACAGTTCTTGGCCTAACCACAAAGGCCTTCTGCTCGTGATACAAGGGGAAACGGGGAGTAAATTTAACCTTCCCTGAAATTAACCTATTTGCTCAAGCTCTGAGAATGACTCAGGGGCTCATGGCAGATGAACAACTGAACATCAGCTCCCAGAATGCTGCTGCAGCTAAGAAGGTGAATGCAAGCCCGGGACTTGGGATGTTTAATATGAAGAAATAACCTGTGAAAGCAGCAAAGAGTGCTGTGGCCCTTATAGACTAACAGACATCTATAAAGTGCCACAGGACTCTTTGCTGCTTTCACAGATCCAGACTATCGCGGCTACCCCCCTGATACTTAAGAAATAAACTGGACATTTAATGGACTCTATGGGCTAGTTCAATGGGATTTCCAAGGGAATTCCCTTTGAGATACACAGGACTGGAAGGGACCTCTTGGGTCATAAACTTACTAAGCAAGTTCCTAAACTTTTGCCCCCCTCTCCTCCTAGGGGGAGATGGTTCCTGAACCCCCTCCTCTGATGGTTAGAAACCTTCTTCTCTTTTCCAGACTCAGTTTATTCCTGGCCATTCATACCCACTGGTCTTGTCCTTTAGCATCAGTAGCTCTTCCCCCGCCATGGTGCTTATAAATAACAAGGAGAAATGATGGCTCAGTTGAACAATGCTGACAATGACTTCAACATAGCCCAGATTTCTCCCTAAATTCTATTTTCAGAGTATCCAGAGTCTAACAGTCACACTGATGGGTAATTAGCACCTCTGGAGATCAGGTCACTTCCACGCAAGGGGAACAAGGAGTGTGACTTTAGGCACCAGTGTTTGCAAATGTCCATCTCTATAAACTGGACAAACTTTCCCTACCCTACAGAACAGGTGCTAGCGAGGGTGATTTGCAGAACTGGCTGAGAGCAGCTCAGTGAAAATCCTCAGGTCACGGGACAAAGATAAAGGAATCCGCCACCCCACCAGCGGTCAGAGCACATGGGGACTTTAAAGAGGCAGAATTACTCAGGCTGTGATCCAGTTGGGGGGTACCCAAGTTCTCAGGGGCAAGTGCCCAAGGATTTATGACAATTAATCAGGTCTCCCAACTTTCAACTCATTCAAAATATGTTGGCTTCTACAGTATGGTGACACCTAACAGATAGATAGATAGATAGATAGATAGATAGATAGATAGATAGATAGATAGATAGATGTGGGGAGGATGGGGATAGATAGAGAGATGGATAGAGGGAGAGATGTGGGGAGGAATGGATGGACGGATGGGTGGATAGCAGGGGATTGGGACATACAGTGGGTAGGGTTCTCCTTGGTTAAATCCCACAAAACCATCTTCAAATGCAGCAACCAATTTTTTAATCCATTTTATTTTCGATCAAACACACAATTCCCGTGTAAGTTGCAAGTTAAACGATGGATCAAATGAGACTCTTCTCCCTCGCCAGACCTCAGGACACTACAGCCCTGCACACACAGACACACAAGGAAATCCAGTCCCTGCC
Source organism: Caretta caretta (assembly GCF_965140235.1). NCBI lineage: Eukaryota > Metazoa > Chordata > Testudines > Cheloniidae > Caretta > Caretta caretta. Next base: position 39,349,960 of record NC_134218.1, on the reverse strand, counting down.
GTGGGATGGGGGTGGAGGATTGAGGGGCACGGGGCTGAGCTCAAGCTCCAGCGTGGGCTGCCCCACGGGGACGTCCAGGGAAGGACTCTGCCCTCCCTGCTCTGGGTTCTGCGGAGCTCAGACCCTTCAGCAGCCGTTGTCACGCCCTCTGCGCTGCCGTGGAACATGGTCCCTTCCGGTGTCCGGAGAGGGGGCCGGAGCCCGGGAGGGCTGAAGATGGAGGGAGGGAATGAAGAGGACGAAGCAGTGCTGTCCCCTCCTAGGAGCCTGGAGCCGGGCACTCACCGCACCTGTGGGACACAGAGAGCAGAGGGGTTCAGCTGGTGCCGCTCACGGGCAGCATCCTCAACTGGGAGAGCAAGGCCAGAAGGGACCCTTGGGACCATCTAGCCTCGCCCAGCCACGTCTGCGTCCTGCCAGGATGTCTGGGTTGAGCTGGAGCTCATCTTCCAGACAGAGACACGAGCCTTGTCAAACCGCCTCAGGGAACGGCCACTGCCCAGCGGGTGCCGCACACCAAGTCCCTGGGGAGCCGCAGTTGCCTCCGCCAATTCTCCCTGCTTCTGGTACCAGGCCCATTGCACCATGTCCCTGCTGTGACGTTATCTGATTACAATATGACCCTATAGATCATTGTTGCAACCACTGTTATATATTTGTAAAAAGGTTGTCAAGTGTGGTGTCTATGAAAAGGTTATGACTTGCTGGTTATGATTATGCTATCTGTATGCATGTGTCATTTTTGTATGTGATGTTATAAGTTGGCTCTATACCTGGATTTCAAATGTTTGCTCCTGGGGTAACACCCACAAGGTATTTGGCCAGCACATCTTGGAGGGACTGTTTAAATTAAGTGGCTCATCAAGAAACCCTTGGTTGACAATGGACTATGGGAGACACCCATCTACACTGAGCGGACTGTCATGTAAATGTGCTGTCTGGAGTGCAGGTAATGGCTTCCTACAATGATTGAGTGAAATTGGGCATGGACATGTGACTTGCCCATGTGACTCCAAACTCCATCTTGTTGCTGTAATTTTCCACAGTAAGAACAATGGGATGCACTCCACATGGCCGAAGCTATAAAAGGCCTGGAAACCCCTCCATTTTGTCTTCAATCCTGCTTCTTCCCTCTGGAGGAACGTTGCTACAAACTGAAGCTCTGAACAAAGGACTGAATGACCCATCCCAGCTGTGGATGCACTATGGAGACTTGACTTAGGCCAGCAGTTTAGTCCATCACTGTTACAAGCCTGAACCAAGAACTTTGCCATTACTGGATGTAATTGATTCCTTTAACCAATTCCAACTCTAGCCTTTCTTTCTTTCTTTTTATGAATAAACCTTTAGATTTTAGATACTAAAGGATTGGTACCAACGTGATTTTTGGGTAAGATCTAAGTTATATATTGACCTGGGTGTGTGGCTGCTCCTTTGGGATCAGAAGAACCTTTTATTTGATGAAACTGGTTGTAAAGAACCACTCATCTCTGAACCCAGTGCTTTTGGTGGTGATTTAAGAACTGAAATGCCAAGGAAACTGCTTTTATGACTCCTTGTTAACCAGTCTGGTGAAACAGGAGTTTACTTTTGTTGCTGGTTTGGTATATCCTATGGGGGATAAGCCACCAGTCTGGGGGTGTATCTGCCCTATTTCTCAGCAGTTCATCCTGAATTTGGGCATCCTCAATTCTGACCCACTGAGGCACGGTTACACCTGCCACGGAACAGGCTTCACAGGCACCTCTGGCCCTTTGTACATCTGGGCCCGACGACTGATCCTTAATGATCACGGGTGAGTGGTTATTGATTGACGCTAGTTGATCCTTGCTCTTTAAAAATTTAGTTTTGCTCTTTAATGAGTGATTGTTCACTTTTGTTCAATGATTTTTAATTGGTTATTACTGATAGGTGATTATAGCATATCATCAACGAATCATTAATTCCTGCTTACTTATGGTTGATCCTTGATTATTGATTTTTAACATTAATTACTGATCTGTGAGTGTTGATTATTGATAATTAATTGCAGATTAATGGCTATTCAGCATTAATATTCAGCCCTTGGCTCTGGCCTCTGACAATCACTGACTATGGGTGGTGATGGTGATGGTGATGGCGGCTGGCTGCATGCTGATGGCGTGGGATCGATTCTTGAGCATGGGTTGTTGCTCTCAGCGGTGATGCGGGACCATGAAGGCAGCTGTTGCTCTTACCTTAAGCAGCGTGACGCCGGCGCTGTACAACAGGCTGAGCAGGAAGAGAGCAATGAAGGCAACAGGTGTCCAGAGACCGTCAGATTCCTCCTCTCCTCCTTCAACAGAGATGCCTTGGTCCTCCACTAGGCAGTGAGGAGCTGGGGATGAGACAAACGTGCCGGTTAGAGAGGCCTCTTCGTTAACCCAGGGAGCTGAGTGGGCACAGCGGGGAGCTCCGATCTGGGCTCTGGGCAGGAGATCCCCGTCCAGGGCCAGAGACAGAGGGTCCCTGCCAGGGGAGACCGGGCAGGCTGCAGGGGGAGACCCCTGTCACAGGCTGCAATTCTCACAGCAGCCTCAGGGATTTCAGCCCCAACTTCCATTAAATTTCATGCCCTTTGGCTCCTTTACACACCTCAGCCACCCCGAGCATGCGATTCCCCTCCCCAGGCCAGCAACAGAGCTGGGCTGAGACCTGCCAATGCATAGCTCAATGGGGCCACGCACACCCATCCAACAGCGGCATCTTCCCAGCCAATGCCAGCTTGAGCCGTACTGGGACCAGTTCTCGGGCAGCAGAGGCACCAATTCCCCCCGATCCCTATTCTGGGGACCTGGGGAATTTACCCACAGAGCTGTTCTGAGACCTCCCTCAACTCGTATCATCCCACAGGCAGTGAGGTCCAATGAACAGAGCACTAGGATGGGACTCAGGACCCCCAGGGGTCTATTTCCAGCTCTGTCATTGACTTTGCAGGACCTCAGGAAATTCACCTCCCCTCTCTGTGCCTCAGTTTCCCTTCACATCCTTTCTCTGTTTGGATATTAAGCTCCTCTGGGTGTACAGCTCCTAGCACATTGGGGTCCCAAACTCAGTGGAGACCTCTACACACAACTGGAATACACCTAATAACGGGGCCATCTGATGGGAACAACTTTTAAGCCACTACCCGCTTGGACTCCATTTCAACCCATGCTCCTAGAAGGGGAAAGATCTGTAGCCCATCGCCACATTTGGGCAACACCTGACCAGCCCACCCTCAAGCCCTACGAAAAGGGGGCAAAGGCACGGCCAGCCCATCAGCAACACCCTGAGCTGCCCCATATTGTCAGACACTGGAACAGAAGTGATGGCCCCCAACTGACTTCTCCCTTGGGGCGACTCTGCCACCATCACACAGCAGTGACCTCTGTCCCTGTAGGCAGACGTCTCCATGGCCCATTTCTAATTCCTTCAGCCGTCTATGTGGTTGTGTCATGGGGACTGAGTAAAGACCTCTCCCAACTCATCCCACATGGGATACCGTTTAGTCAGAGCCCCTTTCACTCACCACCAGCCTGGGCTCCATTGGGAACCCGTTCCCAAGAGTTGGAAGGACTCACAGCCCAGCATTCCCTGAGCCTGTCCATGTGTCTTGTCAATGGCATGAACATCGCCTGGGAAATGGCCTGGAGCCTCCTTAATTTTGTACACACCTGGGCACTCAAAGGGACATCAGGATTACAGTCCCACTCCGCTTTATCTGGGAAACTACAGTTATTGAAACATCGTGGCCCAGAGACAATGATTCCCTCTGGGTTTGGTTTACAGCCACAGTGGAAGACCACAGCTCTAAGGATGTACAGGCTGAAAACTTAATTCTCCCACCAACGCACTCTATGACCTGGGCCATAGAGTTCGGTGGTGGATAATTGACATGACCTTCCTAGCTCTGAAACCTTGACTGGTGCATTTGTAGATCTTAAGGCCAGAAGGAACCATTACAGCATCAAGTCTGACCTCCTGTATGCCACAGGCCAGAGAATCTCACCCAGCTAGCCCACTATGGAGCCCAATGACTTGTCTTTGATGGCCGCATATCTTCCAGAAGGGACCCCAGGCTGGATGTACAAATCTCAAGAGATGGAGACTTCACCACTTCCACTGGAAGTTAGTTCCAAAGGTTTCCTTCCATATGTTGTGCCTTATTATTAATTTGTTCTCTCTGCATTTAACTTCCAGCCATTGGCACCTCTTAAGCCTTTCTATACTAAGTTAGACACCTTTAGTGCCTAGTGTTTTCTCGCTGTGACACAGGGCCAGAAAGGGTTACACAACTAGTAGGCTACTTAACCCAGATTCAACCTTCAGAGACATAGTTAGTCAGTTCCCATTACGCCTCTGACATTTAGGGCTGTGATGAAGCTCCTCCACTCCTGACTGTTTCTGGCAAGTCTTTCAATGGTTCCCCAGCTGTGCCCCAGATTTCTCTTTAGAGACATAGTAGTAGATAATGTTTGTGATGTTGTCATCGGCACCGACTTCCCCTCTGCCCGGTGGGTGCTCTGCCCCTGGCCCCACCCCTGCCCCGCCTCTTCCCACCCCTGCACTGCCCTTGCCCCACCCCCATTCCACCCCTTGACCAAAGTCCCAGCCCCACCCTGCCTTTTCTCACCCCAGCCCGGCCCTCTTCCCACCCCATTCCACCCCCTTCCCCCAAGTCCCCACCCCTGCCCTGCCTCTTCTCCGCTTCCACCCCTGAGCGCACGGCGTCCCCACTCCTCCCCCTCCTCCCGGAAAGTCCTAAGTGCCGCCAAACAGCTGTTAGGCAGCAGGGGGGAGCAGGAAGCTGGGAGGGAGGGGGAGGAGCGGGGACATGGCGCGCTCGGGGGAGTGGGAGAAGGAGACGAGGACGGGGGAGCTTGGCTGCTGCTTGGTGCAGAGCACCCGCTAATTTTTCCCTGTGGGTGCTCCAGCCCCGGAGCACCCACGGAGTCGGCGCCTTTGGGTGTTGTGTGTTTACATATATATTGTTAGAGGTTGACAATGTAACCAAACAGTTCCTGTCTATCACTGTACTCTGCTGATTCAGAAATCAAAAGGAGATATTGACATTTAAATGAACTGTGAATATAGTGATATCACTGTCTTAAATTCTCTTTGAAGTATATAGAATCATAGAATATACAGCAAAGTACCTGCACATGGTGGGAGATAGGCAATTGCTTTATGTTAATCCAGGTAGCTAGTTACTGCTGATGCTTAGGAAATAGGAAGTTACTTCAAAGACACTATCCTTCACCCAAGGAATACCTGCTGTCAAGAGGCTGACAGTAGCCTGCCAGGGGTCTATAAAAATTCTTGGGCCCTGATCCTTTCATCTCAGATCTGCTTAAGCTTCGTCAGGGGAAGTTTGAGTCATAAGACAGAGGCCTCCAGTTCTATTCTGGATCACCCTGATATTGGCCATGGACATTGGACTATAACCTGATAAACTGATTCTAGAAGGGACTCGTTGCAACTCTGAAGCTAACCATCTCTGCTATGAAACTGACCTAAGAACTCTATTCCTACCTGTACTTTTTAACCAGAAGTCTCTCTCTCTCTCTCTCTCTCTCTCTCTTTTCTTTTTTAATAAATTATAGTTTAGTTAATAAGAATTGGCTGTAAGCATCTATTTGGGTAAGATCTGAAATATTCATTGACCTGATGGGCAATGTCTCCGATCCCTTGGGATTGGCAGAACTTTTATATGATTAACAACTTTTTCCGTAATCCTCATCATATTTGACTTGGCTGTCTGGGTGGGAGCTCAAGGCTGGGTTGCTTTAAGGGAACTGTATTTCTGGATTCTGGGTAATCAGAAAGGCATTGTAGAAGCTGTTTTGTTGTTAGTTTGGTGAATCTATCAGAATAACCACCAGTTTGGGGGATTGTCTGCCCTATTCTTTGCAATATGCCCTACTTGGGCCATCTCAGCATGGCCCACCAGGGACCCCGGTCACTCTCCATGGAGGTACTTATACATATCAATGAAGCCATCTCTTGAATGTCTCTTTCATAAGCTCAACCGATTCGGCTCCTCCCATCTCTCACTGGAAGGTATTTTCTCCAGCCCTCTAATCATTTTTCTAGTTCTCTTTTGCACTCTCTCCGATTTTTCAAACTTCTTTTTGAATATGTTGACATAACAATGGCGGTACTGCATCGGACCAGTCATCCATCTACCCCAGTAGCCTGTCTTCCAACAGTGGCTGATACCAGATGCATCAGATGTGATGGCCAGAATGAGGCAATTATCGAGTGATTAATCCACTTTCATACAGTCCCAGCATCTGACCGTAAGAGGCTTAGGGACACCAAGAACATAGGGGTGCATCACTGACCATCTTGGCTAATAGCCACTGGTGGACCTATTCTCCATGAATTTATCTAATTCTTTGCTGAACCCAGTTATGCTTTTGGACTTCACAACATCCACAGGTTGACTCTGTGTTGTGTGAAGAAGTACTTCCTTGTGTTTGCTTAAAACCTGTGGCCATTTAATTTCATTGAGTGACCCCTGGCTCTTGTGTTATGTGAAGGAGGAAATAACACATCCTGATTCACTTTCTCATCCCCCGCCATGATTGTATAGACCTCTCTCAAATCCCCCCTAGCTGTCTCCTTAGATGAACAGTGCCAGCCTTTTTAATCTCTCCTCATGGAAGCTGTTCCATAGCCCTGTTGCTCTTCTCTGTACCTTTTCCATTTCTATTATATCTCTTTTGCGATGGGGCGACCAGAACTCCATGCAGTATTCAAGCTGTGGGCATACCGTGGATTTATACAGAGGCAATATGGTACTTACTGTCTTATTATCTGTCCCTTTCCTAATGGAGCCTAACATTCTGTTAGCGCTTCTGACCATTCCTGCACATTGACCCCAGAACTGCATGCTGTATTCCAGTGTCGGTCTCCCCAGTGCCGTACTCAGAAGTGAAATCACTTCCCCTGATCACCACCCACCTGTTCACACATCCAGGGACAATGGGGACAGAGCTGGTGGGGGGAATGAAGGCTCCTAACTCAGTCTCACCCTGCCGCCTAGCTCCCTGCAGACATAACACCAGGTTCCTGGAGGCTCTGCCTCCACCTTATGTGGTCAGGTGAGGAAGCATCTGCTAGGGGTTCTGACACCAGAGTGGCTAGGGCTACATTGCTGGACAGGTGCAATGGTTAAGACACAAGTCTTGGAGATGGGGGATCAGGGCTCTATTCCCACCTCTCCCACTGACCTGCAGTGTGACCAGAGACAAGCCACTTGGGCTGGGGTCTTTAAAGGACTCTTAGGCAATTAGTTGCCACTGAAATAAACTCATAATTCCAGGGGGAGATTGGTGTCTCACCCCTTCGAGCATCCCAGATATAATCCTTTTGTGCCAAAATACCCCCTCCCAGCCTCTCTGTGATGAGACTGTGAGCACCTTGCATTAAGGATGTTTGCTCTGTGTGTTCATGCAGCACCCATCACAATGGGGCCCGAACCTTGGTCAGGACATCTAGGAGCTGCAATATCATGAACAATAGCAAGTCACTGCCGAGGGATGGGCAGCCAGACTCATGACACTGCATGAGGATGGAGGGATGCATAGGGGATATTGCATAATTTCGGACGGATGGATGGATGTTGTAGACGCAAAGGTAGACAGATGACACTGCAGATGTTGGACGGATGGACAGGGATTGCAAAAGGGAGAACAGACAAAGTCAAATATTGCCAAGGGAAAGATGGATAAACAGACATAGTGCAGAGAGAGAGACTGCACGTGGGCAGGAAAATGGACAGCTAGTAAAGAGGGAAAAACAGACAAAGGTATGGCAGAGGATAGGATGGATGGATAGATCCTGCAGAAGGAAGCTTTGATGAATAGATCTAGATAATGCATAAAATAATGCATAAGGAGACTGGATGGATAGTAAGAGATACTTCAGAAAGAAGGGTGGTGAATGGATAGAGATGATGTAGGAGGGAGGCTGGGCTGGTGGATAAGACATCGAGATGGCCCCTGCTAGAAGAAGACATCCCATTGAACACAAACTCTGGCATGCTGCATTTTTATTTGGGCATATTCCACACACAGCCCACGCTCTGTACACCAGAGCTCCCACAGCTTTACACACAAGCTAAGAGGAATCCCAGACCCCACGAGGTTCCCTGGCCATCTCAGATATGCCGTGAGGAGCCCACGCGGCTTTGCTCCTCAGTAGCAGGTGACGTCGGTATCGGACAAGATCACAGATATTGACGGCGGTGGGTTTACCGGAGGCTTTGTCCACGCTCCGCTGGACGAAGGTCATGGGCAGACCCTCGTGCCCCACCACGCAGGCGTACGTGTCCCCCCGTCCCCATTCAGATGCCAAGACATTGAGCTTGCTGTAGATGAAGTAGCGCTCCTCCTTCCCGGCCTCCCGGACGGGGCCGATGTTGGTGTAGGCTTCCTGGGGCACGGGTCGGTCCTGCTGGGTCCATGTCACCAAGATGTCTCTGGGCCGGAAGCCGGAGGCCAGGCAGGTGATGGTGGCCGATTCCCGGAGAGCCAGCTCCTCAGCGTGAGGAGGGAAGATGTAGACAGAAGGGTTACGGGGAGAGACCGCTGCAACAAGGAAACACCAAAGGGTTAATGGTGGGGGATGAGAACCAGGAGTCCTGGCTGCCATCCCCCACGCAACCCCCCTGCTATAACCCACTGGACCCCACCCCTCACTCTGCTCCCAGAGCTGGAAAAAGAAACCAGGAGTCCGGACGCTCCGTCCCCTTCTGTCTCATAGATTTGCACATTTCATCCCACCCACAAATGTGTAATGCCTAGTCTCACTGACCTGACGCCAGATCAGAGCTAGCACCCCTGGAGACGAAAGGACCTGGGTCCCATTCCCCACACCCTGAGCCAGCCAGCTTGGAGCTAGCAGCCCCTACGGGGGAAAGGAGGGTTCTTACCATGACTCTTGTGGATGCTCTTGACAATGGCCGACGGGATGTCTTGGTGCTTCACTGTGCAGGTGAACTCCTCCCCCGCCTGCCACTCCTCCACGCACACCCGCAGGATGATGGTTGCACTGTAGGTGCCATTTTCCTGCAGCACCGGCTCCCTGGAGACCATGGCCAATGAGCCACCGCTACCCCAGTTCCAGGAGACCTCCAGGCTTCCGCGGGTCTCCATGCTACTCACCAAACAACTGATGGTGGCGTTCTGCCCTATGTAGAGATCCTCCAGGGAAGGGGGAAGGAGAAAGACCTCCAGAGGATGTTGATTACAGTTTCCGTCACCTGGTTGGGGGCAGGAGGCAGCGTTGAGGCCTGAGATGGGTGAATACTCAAGAGGCACCAGCTGATAACTAAGTGCCTCTGTCTCAGGGGTGCAAAGCCCAGAGGCTGTTTTGGGAAGGGGCCGAGGGTCATTGGGGTGGGAAATAGGGCACTGGGTTCCCTGATGGAAGGGGAAGGACCCTCATCTCATGTGGTGTCGGGAACGACGGCTGAGGTTTTCCAACACACCCAGGGATTGGGATTCCTGGGTCCAATTATTATTATTTGGGTCTCTGGGTCCCATGAGCAGATCTGAAGGTCTCTGGCTCCGATGGGAGAAAGCCCCATTGTGGAAAACATGGCAGGGGACAGACCTGCCATGTTTGCTCAACTCAGGGTCCTTCCAGCCTGAAATTCATGAGCTCAATGAAGATGACAGAGATGGCAGCTGGGACACAGAGAGGAGAAATGACCTGCCCATGGTAATTCCTGACTCCTTTCCCCCATGCTGTAATCACTAGACACTACTCCCCTCCCAGAGCTGGGGATAGAACCCAGGAGTCCTGGCTCTCAGCCCCCTGCTGGAAGTACTAGATCCCACATCCAGAGCTCAGGATACAACTTGCATCCCCGAAACCCCTCCCCACTACACAGGCACAAGGTGCTGTTTATATTTTACCGCAGTGATATTCTGGCTGCTGGTCTCCCAAGGTCCCTCAGGGGTTGAGACCACAACTCTCACTGCAAGCCGATGTGGGAGTTGAGAGCGTGAATCCCTTTGGAAACCCCAGCACTGAAGCCTGAACTGGTGCTAGCTCCCTCACTCGCCCCTGGGGGTAATGGGGCCTTGACCATATTGGGATGAACAACCCTCTCATCGCCCTTTGGAAGCTTCAACTCACAATTCCCTGCCTTCACCTTGACCTTCAAGGTTTCATTCAGCGTCATGTGCCACACCAGGCAGAAATACTGGGGCCCTGCTTCTCCTTCCCCCTTGGGCCTGGGGACTCTCAAGATCCTCTGAGCGGAGTAGGCCTGGCCAGATCTGACGATGGGGCCACTGCTGTACTGGGAGGCAGGAACTATGGAGCCGTTGTGCTCCCAGCGGAAACTGATGTCTGCTGGGAAGAATCCAGTGACGTCGCAGAGGAACGTGTGGGAATCTCTCTTCCTTGGAGTTTCCTCTGGGTCCGGGCAGGAGACACTGGCTGAGACAGTAGGCTCATGGGCAGGGTAGGCTGGAAGGGACAGAGATGTGATATGAAGCTAATTTCTCTCCCGGAGATGGACTATGTCTCCACTGAGTCCCTCAGTCGAACATGTGAGGGGTGACCAACCTTGGCCATATTTATTATGGTATTTGCTGTTTTTCCTTAAATCCACAGCTCATGCGATGGCCAGGGAATCTCAGCTTTCATTTAATCAAAAAAGGAAGGGTCTGTCCCCACTGACTGCAAAGAAAAGTTTGAAAACATGATCCCCACCCACTCCCTTTAGCTTCCCGGCTCACCAACCAGAAAGCAAATGAAAGCAACCCAACATTTATTAAAATCTCTAGATTTCTTTGCACCCATTTCACAACTCTGTGGTTTGAAAAATTGAAAAGGGCTCAAAGAAGAGCCTCAATGATGATTCAACAGATGTAAATGAGAGATTTAAGGAGTTATATTAGTTCAGTTCAGGGCAAACTGAAGAAGTGACTTGATTAGTGTGTGAATACCTTCCCAGAGAGAAACTGTCGGGTACTAAAAAGTTCTTTAATCTAGCAGAAAAGGCAGAACAGGAACCAATGGCCGGAAAGTGAAACCAGTCACATTCAAATTCGTTGTAAGGCAACAATATTGGAAGAAAACCATCAGAACAAACTATCAAGGGAAGTGGTGAATTCTCCATCCCTTGAGGGGTTCCAATCAAAACGGGATGTGTCTCTAGATGAAGCTTTAGTCAAAGACATGTTACTGGACTTGATAAAGGGGTAAATAGGTGAAATACTCTGGCCAGGGAAACATGAGGTCTGACTAGATGACCGAATGATCCCTTCTGGCCTCAGACTCAATGAATCTAACTTTTATGGATCCTCCTCTATTTCCTCACCACCCTAATGGATTCTAGTGAATTGCAAGGGCTTCATTTTCCATGGCCAAAGCTGGTCTGAAAACATTCACCATTACTATTATTGTGGTGGGGTCTACTGGCTCAAACCGAGACTGCAACCCCCTCCCGCTAGGTGATGTACGGACGTGAAAGAGAGCTCCGTTCCAGAAACAGACACTGGCTGAAAGAAACCAAGGAGCCTTATCCCCACTTTACAGGCTCAGGCACAGAGCAAGAGTAAAGTGATTTTGGCTGAGTTTGCAAAGGGAGTCAGGACTTAAACACAGACATACTCACTCGTGTCCATGAGTGGCATATCCTGGGTGACTTCTCCAAAACAAGGAAGTTTCACTTTGCAAGTGAAGTTGGTCCTGCTCTTCCATTGCTCCAAGGTTATTTTGTGGGTGCTGGTGATGCTCTGAGTCCCATTGGCTTGTTCCGGGGCTCCTGTCTCCACCTCAGAGCTGGCTTTCCCATCCACTTCCCAAGCCACCTGAACATCTACCAAGATATAGCCCAGCACCAAGCACATCACACGGGCTGTCTCCCCAATCAGGTCATCGTAGGACGGCTCGGTGACAAAGACGGATGGAGCCACTGAGTTACCGAGACAGGCTGAGGAAATACAAAGGACTCATCTCAATAGGGAAAGAAGAGCAGAAGACTCCATGAATTCCCTGGGCCATGAAGGATACTACAGTGATGGGTGTTACAGAAGATTCGAGAGATACTGTCATTCCCCTAATTTTGTGATCCCTCAATTTCATGGGATGTTAGAAGGAAGGAAGAGAGAAACTATTGAAAAAAAAGCCTCTTTCTAGCTATCTAACAATCCCTTTCTGCCTCTCCATCTACACTTTCCTGTGCAACATCTATGGCTCCATCTATTTATTAATAATTATTCACATATATACATCCCCTTTCTCACTCCATCCATCCATCATACCTATCTTTCTATCCAACCATCATATCCATCTTTCCTTCCAGTCATTCATCCTTCTAGCCACAGGATCTATCTCTCTATCCATCCAACCACCATATCTATCACTGCATCCATCCATCCCTCTCCCCACCCACTCCCAGAATCCATCTCACTATTGTATTTCTATGTCACCCATCACCCTGGGATCTGGGCACAGTCCCACCTACCCTTAGGTAAGGCTGGTTTTTGAGTAACCCTTCATCCCACCCCGCCATGCATGGCCATAGCCCCTCACCCAAGCACTTGCTGGTGTTGTGCATGAAGTGCTCCGTTCCCCTCGCTGGGTGGGTCACTTTACAGGTGTAGACGTCCTCCTTCTCCCAGCTCTCCTTGGTGACGTTCACTCGGCTCTGGCCCATGTAGGAGCCGTCTGTGCCCTTCCAAATGGACAAGTCCGTGGTGGGAAGGTTCCCCTTCTCGCCATTCACCAGCCATTCCACTTTGGCTGCACCGGGGCTGAATCTCAGGAGGAGGCAAACCACCTCCAGCTGCTTCTCCAAGGTGTTGCGCTCACAGGAGGGGCCTAGGAGGCGAACCTCAGGATGAATGAGAGCCTCACATACTGGGAGCAAAGAGAGAAAATGGATACCAGGTCAGAGGCATGAATCAATTGCATTTGTACAGCTCTGAGGACAATGTGCTCAAGTCCTGAATGACAACTGAGAGAGGAAAGTTTTACCTTTCCCTCCTTCCTTCCCTCTGCACCATTTCATCGATCTATCACTCTGCCTAGGTCATTGCTCCAGCCATCCCTCCTTGTATCCATCCATACTTCTGTATCTCCATCTCTCCACCCACCTAGCCCACTCTCCATACCATCCATCCCTCTCTCTTTCACTCCCTACATCTTTCCCTCTTCACTCTCCATCCATACATCCATCCCTTTTCTTCTCTATCCTCCCTTCCATGGACTCTGTCATTCTGTTGCCCCACTCCCTCTGACACTTTATTGCACACTTCTGCCTCAGTCTTTTCTTCATTCTCTGGCATCCCAATGTAGCTCACCATTCGTGATCTCCACATCTATCTTTTTATGGGAGGGAGTGTGCTCCACACTGCACTGGTAGGTGTTGTTCACCAGGTCCCAGGCAGGGACGGTGAGCTGGCTGATGAGGGTGAAGGCCCTGCCACTGCTCTGTGCCGCGGCTGGGAAGGTCTTGATCCCATTGGTCACTGTGCCAGAATTCCACTTGATGTCCACGGGCTCCGGGAAATAGCCAGTCACGAGGCAGGCTACAGTCACCTCACAAGTGGAGCTCCCAGCAATGTCGTCACAACAGGGGAACAAAGGGAACACAGAGGGGGGTTGTGGGAGCTCTGTCAGAGAGAAAGGCAAGTCAGGACGTTAAGAACTGAGAATCCTAAACCCAAAGAATGGTGGGACTCCAACCTCATAGGGGGCTCTACAGAGCCAGGAGCCCTGGCTGTCAGCCTGCTCCCCTCTCTATTCCACCAGACCCCACTCCTTCCCAGAGTCCTAGAGAGAACCCAGGAGCCCTGGCTCCCAACCCCCATACACACACAAACCCACTAGATCACTCACTCCTTGAAGAGCTTGTGATGCATACAGAGAGATGTGCTGCAAGGAAACATTTGAATAGCTATTATCTCACTATCCTTCCCTTTCCAGGATCAGTCTATCCCCAGACCTACGAGAGGAGTGGGGTCTTGTGGCTTAGAATGGCGGGGCTGGGAGCCAGAACTCCTGGGTTCTATCCCCAGCTCCAGGACAGCAGTAAAGTCTGTTTTTTCACACACACGCCCCCCATGGCAGGTTCTCTAAAAGACACCCCACACACACACACCAGAGACTTCAATCTTTTCTGCGCTCTGCAGGCTTCATGACTGAATCTCTGGTGAAAACCAACAAACAACCAATATGGGCCAAAAAGGGGAAGTTGAGACAAGTGAAAGTTGTTTTTTCACAACAGCACTCGCCCCATCCAATCCAATTTCACACCTTCTCACCAGCTTCAACACTAAAAGCTCCTGAGTGGGCGTCACTGGTAGATAACAACCTATAATTATCTTTGATGACCATTGTGGGGGAAGAAGAGGGGATGTCCGACAGGCAAAGAAACCTCAGATGAACAATCCAAATGACACAGACCACAGTGGGACACATGGACAGAACCCCCGGTCTCCAGGGCCGGGCTGCAACCCACCATGGCTGATAATTTGGTGAGTAAATTAGAGGAAAGCGGCTGCTATTGGGGTGAGTACAGGGGGTGTTTTAACCCTATCAGAGTGAGCACCTTTAGGGAAGAAAACTTTGAAGAGAGGGGAGCAGGACTCCTGGGTTCTCTCCCCAACTCTGGGAGGGCAGTGGGGTCTGGTGGTTAGAACGGGAGTGGTGTGGGGGGAGGGATAGCTCAGTGGTTTGAGCATTGGCCTGCTAAACCCAGGGTTCAGAGTTCAATCCTTGAGGGGGCCATTTAGGGATGGGGCAAAAATTGGGGATTGGTCCTGCTTTGAGCAGGGGGTTGGACTAGATGACCTCTGAGGTCCCTTCCAACCCTGATATTCTATGATTCTATGACTCTATGGTGCTGGAAGCCAGGACTCCTGGGTTCTATCCCCAGCTCTGGGAGGGGAGCTGAGACAAGTGGGTAGAGCAGTGGGGGCTGGAAGCCAGGACTCCTGGGTTCTCTCCTCAGCTCTGGGAGGGCTGTGGGGTCTAGTGACTTAGAGCGTGGGGACTGGGAGCCAGGACTGTTGTGCTCTGTTCTCACCTATGAAGGGCAGTGGGGTACATCCCCCTGTGTGGACCCAAAACCAGGGCAGGGTGCAGAACATGGCTCCCCTGCAGAGCCTGGATATGCTGGGGAGGTCGGGATGGGTAACACAGGCAGCGCTGTGCCCCCCGCCCCCCACAGAGACAGGGGAACAGAGGTGCTTATCTCACACTCCACCTATAAGCTGGGATAACAGCTTTGAAAGGGGTCCAGAGCTGGGCTAGCAGGGGCTGCACATCAGGAGTGAGGGGCACCGGCAGGGCTGTGGGGGAGCCCAGGGCTGTGCTGGCAGGGGCTGTGGGTCGGGAGTGAGGGGAACCAGCAGAGCTGTAGAGGGAGCCCAGAGCTGGGCTAGCCGGGGCTGCAGGTCAGGAGTGAGGGGCACCGGCAGGGCTCAGGGGGGCAGGGCTGGGCTAGCAGGGGCTGCAGGTTGGGAGTGAGGGGCACCAGAAGAATTGGGGGGAGGCCAGGGCTGCAATAGCAGGCGGCTGTGGGATGGGAGTGAGGGGCACAGGCAGGGCTGGGGGGAGCCCAGGGCTGGGCTAGCAGGGGCTGCAGGTCAGCAGTGAGGGGCACTGGCAGAGTTGTGGGGGGCAGGGCTGGGCTAGCAGGAGGCTGGGGGTCAGGACTCAGGGACATAAGCAGACATGGGGTGCTCAGGGTTGGGGGGCTGAAACTAGAGGTTTGGGGGAACAGCTGAATTGTTTCTAAGGGGCTTTTGTTGTCTCCTCTCTTTAGCCCAGTCGCAAATATCTGCAACCAAAAACTTTCTAAACTGAGGCATAAATTTCCCTTTAGCATGTCCCTTGTCAGAGGTAAAACCCTAAACTCACCGAGTGTGGGAACATGTCTCTCTGAGCCGTCCCAGCCTCCCTCCACCAGCTCTGTGCTCATGCTCCATGCTGAGGGCCGAGCGTGGGGAGTTCCCAGCACAGCTAGATGTCAGCTTGGCTGCCTGGGGCTGGACGTAACTGGCAGCCCCTGTTCAGGCAACAGCTCAGAGTTCAGGCTCCTAATTTGGCCTTTCAGTTGAGTTGGCTCCGTTTTTGCGGCGCATTCAGCTGGTGACGCGTCGGGCTTCCTTTCCAGGGGGGATGAGCTCTGAGGTCTCCGGCTAAAGCCCACTGGAGATGCAGACCCCGGTAACTGCTCCCCAATGCACCTCAAGTTTGGGCTTCTAGAAAGTGAGGCCACTGAAATTCTTGGGAGATTTCTCCTGTAGAGTTTAGGAAAGTGTCCAGCAAAATCTTCGTCCAAATTGGTTAGAATATGAGTGTTTCTTGAGTGGGAATCTGGCTAGAAAGGTTGTGCGCGAGGGGACGTGAAAACCAGTCGACTACTGAGTTTGGGGGAAGGAAGGATTTTTACTCTAACCCCAGAACTCTGACCCTAAACCAAACCTTAAACCCAACTACTTAGACACCCAACTCTGTCCTAACTCCCTAACCAGGACCCTAACCCCAGTGGACAGAGGCACCAACTCCTTAACCCCAACACCCTAATCCTCGCCCTTTCCCTATAGTCCTATCCTCATCCTGAACCCCGGCTCTCTAGCCCCTACTCCCTAACTCTGACCCTCAACTCTGACCCTCTCGTCAAACCCAACCCCTAACCCTAACGTCCCAACCTTATCCCCCCAACCCTGACTTTAGATCGCTTAGGCTGCAATGGTCCTGGGATCAGTAGAGTCCTCATTCTTATTTCTCTGTAAAGCTCCCGGTGCAATGGGTCCCTGATCCTAGATTGGGTTTTCTAGACTGCTGTGATACAAGTACTAACGACTAATTATACCCCTAACCATAACCCCAGCTCTAACCCTAACCTCCCCACCTTGACCCTCTAAGCACCAGAGTTTTGATATCTCCAGTCTAGTATCAAGCATCCCAAAACAAGAACTATCAGAACTTGCAAATTAGTCCCTTGGGTTAGGAACCAAGAGTTTCACTAACTCCCTCTGAGAAATGGCATCAGACCCGGTAGGAATCTGATGGTTGAATGACTACAAAATTGGCTAGAAATCCAATCATAACACAACAAATATTGAACTTGAGAGTGGAAAGGTATTTGACCCAAACCATTAAACCATCACCCTTAATTCTATCACAGTAACCTCTAGCCCTTAACCCCAGCACCTAACCCTAACCCTTAATCCTCCTCCCCTATGTATAATGATAACCCGAACTCTAACCCAAAGGGCCTATATGTCCTGGGTTGACTTGAACAGCCCCAGTCTTTCTTGTAATGTCCTGGGAACTCATTGGGGATATCTAACAATGTGCGTTTGAGCCATAGAAATGCTTACGAGCCAGTAGGGGCCAAAGATGTTACTGCCTAGGAACCTAATGAGAATATAACATTTACCCAAGCTAAAATCACTAGTACAACAGGGTCTGTGCAACACAAGTTAAATTGGGGACCCTGCTCCTGGTCACTTTGTGACTCAACCTCAAAGACGGGGGGTTCCAATCTCAGGCACCCACTTACACACAGACATTAACAAGAACTTGCAGTTGTCAACAGTCACACCACAAGCTGTCTGCTGTGCTGAATGGAGAGAGTGGGGCTCCGTTAGGGGACGCTCTCCCCCGGCATTGAGTGCTGGGCCCAGTGCCACGCTAGGGCCCCCGTGCTGCATGGAGCGGGGTAGGGGCTGCGTCTCATGGCCTCGCTCTCTCTCCCTTTGCAGCTAGCCCCACGGCCCCGTCTGTCTTCCCCCTGACCTCCTGCACCGGCGACGACACCCCCCAGGTCACCTTCGGCTGCCTGGCCAAAGGATACTTCCCCGAGCCGGTCACCGTGACGTGGAGCCCAAGCGTCGCCCCCTCGGACGTGAAGACCTATCCCTCCCTGCTGCAACCTTCCAGCGGCCTCTACGCGCTCAGCAGCCAGGTCACCGTCCCGGCCAGCAGCTGGGAGTCTAACACCTATAGCTGCAACGTACAACACCAGCCCACCAGCTCCAGCATCTCCAAGGAAATCCCAAGTAGGGACGATGCGACGCAGCCCGGGGGGGAAGGGCAGGGGTTGGGGGTCTCTCAGCTCCCTGATCTGGTGACTGGTGCAGGGAGAGAGGATGGGAGCCTGCCGGTGCTGTGAGCCGAGGGAGTCACCACTGTGGGAGGAGAGATGGAGAGAGAGAGACACCACAGAGAGATGGGAGTGAATGGGGACAGGTAGATAGTGTTGGGTATGGAAAGAGAGAGACCACGCACCAAAGGGTGGAGGGACAAAAAGAGAGACCATGCAAAGAGAAGCGATGGGTGCTGCAATGCAGGGAAAGGGGCAGAGGGCTCAGTAGGGAGCCCAGTGCTGCAGGGAGTCGGGGGCTCAGTAAGGGGCGCCATGCTGTGGACAACAGGGTGCTGGGGCTCAGTAGGGGGCACTGTGCTGCAGGGAGTGAGGGCGGCCCAGGAGGGGTCTGTACAACAACTAACCCCTGCCACCCTTCTCCCAGAGCCCATCCCCATTGAACCCGAGGTGCACGTCCTCCACTCCTCCTGCAACAGCAAGCCAGGTGCCATCCAGCTGGTGTGCTTCATCTCCGGCTTCTACCCCAAGCCTTTGACGGTGGAATGGCTGGTGGACGGCAAGCCCGGGCAACTTTCTGGTGACACCGACTCTGCCAAGAAGGACGCTGATGGCCCCACCTTCAGGACCCGCAGCAATGCCAGTGTCTCCCAGGACGAGTGGCTGGAGGGCAAGACGTACACCTGCCAGGTGTACCACCCGGGCACTGGGAGCAAAAAGCAGGACCACGCCCACAAGTGCAGAGGTGACACTGAGCGGGGCCAGGCTGCCTAGGAAGGGGAGGGGGCACCAGGCTGGGCTCGAGGCAGGAGAGGAGTGGTGGGGGGAGACTGGGATGGGCTTTTTAGGAGACAGGGCATGAGAGGAGACCAGGATGGGCTTGGGCAGGGGAGACCCAGCGTAGTGGCTGACCCAGGCTCTCCCATCCCCAGAAGAAACAACATCTTCCAGCAACATCCAAGTCTTCCTGGTGCCCCCATCCCCCACCGCCCTGTACGTGACCCAGAGACCCATGCTCACCTGCCTGGTGGTCAACCTGCCGAGCGACTCCGGCCTCCGGGTGGTCTGGTCCCGGGAGAAGCC
The DNA here is from genome assembly GCF_965140235.1 of Caretta caretta. Classification (NCBI taxonomy): domain Eukaryota; kingdom Metazoa; phylum Chordata; order Testudines; family Cheloniidae; genus Caretta; species Caretta caretta. The sequence continues at coordinate 39,330,792 of NC_134218.1, read as the reverse complement.
AGAGTCCATTAGCCCTGATATCCTGACCCTCAATGAGCACTTCAACGGCACCTTCACCGCCTCCAGCTCCAAGTCCATCTTCACCCACGACTGGGAGGATGGAGAGACCTTTACCTGCAAAGTGGAGCACTCAGAGCTACCCTCGCCCCTCATCAAATCCATCTCCAAGAAGCCAGGTAAGAGGAGCTCAGGGTCCCTAAGGGGAAAGACTCCCCTATCCCCACCCCCAGCAGGGGGGGATGCTCCTTAAGAGGAAGCCCCAACCCCCAAAAACCTGGGATCCTGCCCCTGAGTCCCTTTCCATCCCCAAATCCACACCCTCAAATTGTGCTCCAGAGATACCAGCTCCCAGTCCCTAGCCCCTCCATCCTGAAGGAGAGAGGGGATGTTCCTAACATCCTACACACACACACACACACCATCCTTATCCCCATGTGCCCCAGATGAGTAATGTGCTTGGCTCATCTGTGTCCTCCATCCCCATCCACCGAAGGAAAGCACTCCACCCCGGGTGTCTACCTCCTGCGCCCCCACAACGAGGAGCTAAGGAGCAAAGGAGACTCCGTCAGCCTCACCTGCCTGGTGCGGGGCTTCTTCCCCGAGGACATCTCGGTGCAGTGGATGAAGAACCATGAAGGTGAAAAGGAGACTGACAACATCACCACTCCGCCCATGAAGGACAAAGATGGCGACTCGAACTTCTTCGTCTACAGCAAACTGAAAGTCACCAAGGCCAGCTGGAACAGCGGGGACACCTACACCTGCATGGTCATCCACGAAGCCCTGCAGATGAAGTTCACCCAACGCAGCATCAGCAAAGTCTCTGGTAAATGAAGACGTCTCCTCCCAGCCCCACTGGTAGCATTGTCCAGTACAGCTTCCTGTAAATAATCTGTGTGCCCTCAGTGATGACAAGTGAATAAACGGAACTAGTCTGAGCTCACCCCCAGGTCTCCTTGTTGTGGTGTCACTGGGTGAAAACTGCAGGTCACCCAAGGTGGACGAGGTCCCAAGTTGCAGGCTGGGAGAAACCGAGATGCTATAAGGCTGGGGGTGCTAATACCCAGATCCAGTATGGGTGGATACATATACACCATGGATGGATACATAGATACATGGGTAGATTCCATGAAAGGAAAGGTGAGTAGATGCCATGGAAGGAAGGATAGGTAGATATGTGGGTCCATGCCATGTAAGGAAGGATGAATGCATGCATGAGTACAGACACAGCATGGAAACAGTGATGGAGAGGGGGGTAGATGCACGGTTACACATATACACATGGACATACTGCGGAGGAACAGACATATTCAAGCCAATCTCAGTTGGAAGGCCAGGTGTTCAAAGAGATGATTAGACGGATACATACTTCAGGGGGCAGGAGATATCACCAAGAGATATCACAAGGAGGAGGAGAGAAATAGAAAGATCATTATTTGGATTAAATTAACTCCTATACCCCCAACTGAGACCAGGACCCTGTTGGGATGGGCACGGCACAGACAGTAGGAGACAGTCCTTCTCACAACCTAAATACAGAAAGAGGAGGAGGAGAAACAGAGGTACCAAGAGTGGAAGGGACCTGCCCAAAATCACCGAGCATGTCAATGACAGAGCTAGAAACAGAATCCAGGTGTCCTGAATGGCCCACCCAGTGTGCCTGCAACTAGACTGCACTGCACTCAGGGAATGATGGTTGGATGGCTCAAAGAGGGTGGATGCCAATGGATAAACAGATGCCGAGGGATAGAAAAAGTGTATGGGGATCCGCAGATGGGTGGACGGATGGATAGAGGGGTGCGTGTGGGGGTATAGATGGATGGATGGTGAATGTTGGATGGGTACACTTTCTGAAGGATTGATGGATGGATAAATAGATGGACTGTCATAGATGGACAGGAGGAGATGGGGATGAATGGATGTATAAATGAATGTCAATGGATTGGTAGTTACATATGGCACTGGACTGGTACCGATGGGGATGGGCAGGTGGATGGATGAATGGGTTGTTACCCATAGTGAATGAGTGATAGATGGAGATGAAAGGATGGGTAAATATGATAATGGCTGACTACATATATTTGGGAAAGGATGGATGGCAATGAATGGATTAGTGTCAATGGGTACCAATGGTGATGGAGGGATAGGGGTGGATGAATACTGAAAGGGATAGATAGATAAATGCATGGGGTTGCAGGGATGGATGGTGAGGGATGAATCATAGAATCATAGAATATCAGGGTTGGAAGGGACCCCAGAAGGTCATCTAGTCCAACCCCCTGCTCGAAGCAGGACCAAATCCCAGTTAAATCATCCCAGCCAGGGCTTTGTCAAGCCTGACCTTAAAAACCTCTAAGGAAGGAGATTCTACCACCTCCCTAGGTAACGCATTCCAGTGTTTCACCACCCTCTTAGTGAAAAAGTTTTTCCTAATATCCAATCTAAACCTCCCCCACTGCAACTTGAGACCATTACTCCTCGTTCTGTCATCTGCTACCATTGAGAACAGTCTAGAGCCATCCTCTTTGGAACCCCCTTTCAGGTAGTTGAAAGCAGCTATCAAATCCCCCCTCATTCTTCTCTTCTGCAGGCTAAACAATCCCAGCTCCCTCAGCCTCTCCTCATAACTCATGTGTTCCAGTCCCTTAATCATTTTTGTTGCCCTTCGCTGGACTCTCTCCAATTTATCCACATCCTTCTTGAAGTGTGGGGCCCAAAACTGGACACAGTCCTCCAGATGAGGCCTCACCAATGTCGAATAGCAGGGAATGATCACGTCCCTCGATCTGCTCGCTATGCCCCTACTTATACATCCCAAAATGCCATTGGCCTTCTTGGCAACAAGGGCACACTGCTGACTCATATCCAGCTTTTCGTCCACTGTCACCCCTAGGTCCTTTTCCGCAGAACTGCTGCCTAGCCATTCGGTCCCTAGTCTGTAGCTGTGCATTGGGTTCTTCCGTCCTAAGTGCAGGACCCTGCACTTATCCTTATTGAACCTCATCAGATTTCTTTTGGCCCAATCCTCCAATTTGTCTAGGTCTTTCTGTATCCTATCCCTCCCCTCCAGTGTATCTACCACTCCTCCCAGTTTAGTATCATCCGCAAATTTGCTGAGAGTGCAATCCACACCATCCTCCAGATCATTTATGAAGATATTGAACAAAACCGGCCCCAGGACCGACCCTTGGGGTACTCCACTTGATACCGGCTGCCAACTAGATATGGAGCCATTGATCACTACCCGTTGAGCCCGACAATCTAGCCAGCTTTCTACCCACCTTGTAGTGCATTCATCCAGCCCATACTTCCTTAACTTGCTGACAAGAATACTGTGGGAGACCGTGTCAAAAGCTTTGCTAAAGTCAAGAAACAATACATCCACTGCTTTCCCTTCATCCACAGAACCAGTAATCTCATCATAAAAGGCGATTAGATTAGTCAGGCATGACCTTCCCTTGGTGAATCCATGCTGGCTGTTCCTGATCACTTTCCTCTCATGCAAGTGCTTCAGGATTGATTCTTTGAGGACCTGCTCCATGATTTTTCCAGGGACTGAAGTGAGGCTGACTGGCCTGTAGTTCCCAGGATCCTCCTTCTTCCCTTTTTTAAAGATTGGCACTACATTAGCCTTTTTCCAGTCATCCGGGACTTCCCCGGTTCGCCAGGAGTTTTCAAAGATAATGGCCAATGGCTCTGCAATCACAGCCGCCAATTCCTTCAGCACTCTCGGATGCAACTCGTCCGGCCCCATGGACTTGTGCACGTCCAGCTTTTCTAAATAGTCCCTAACCACCTCTATCTCCACAGAGGGCTGGCCATCTCTTCCCCATTTTGTGATGCCCAGAGTAGCATGAGGATGGATGGACAGACAGACAGGACATTGGATGGATGGATGGTTAGGAACAAGAATGGATGGATGGGTACAGATCAGTGTGGGTGGATGGAAGATACAGATGAGGGTGGATGGATGGTGAGGGATGAGCAAGGATGGATGGATGGTACAGATCAGGAGGGATGGGTAGATGATGGTTATGGATGAGGAAGGATGGATGGATGGCTAAGCAATCCCTAGGATCCCACTGAGGAAGGTCCTCTAGGCTAGAACCTGTGCATGCCCAGAGGGGCATTGTGTCAGGGTCAGCATTTACCCCACATCCCATCCCACCCCAGAGAGGAGCAGGGAGAGTTTCCAGACAGAATCAGTGGAGGGAGGGCAATTCAAATTCCCCGACCCCTAAACACACCTCCCCCGCTGGCTAGGAGGCTAAGGGGTCTCCCTCCACCCCCGACCCTCTGTGGAAACTGGGGAGGGGGTGGTAGAACAACAGACAGCAAACACCCCGCACCAGGGATCAGCTCCTGGCACCCAGTGCTCGCAAAGCAGCACCAGCAGTAGGGCTGTTATCTGAAGCAGACACTAAGCAAGGGCTCAGCTAAAGTCTCACGAGCTCCGGTGACATAGGGGGCCCAGGCAGTGGGGTGGGACACAGGAGGCAGACTCCTCTATGGCCCCACACACGAGCCCTGTCTCCTACCTAGCCCCAACAGGGCACCCACACACATACACGCACATGTGTGTGTGTGTGTCGGCCCCAGGGCTGGATGGGCGAGCGCAGGGCTCGAACACACCAGTGCCGAGGACAGAGCTCCACGCATGGTGCTAAAGGGTGCGTAGCCAGCAGCAGCAGTGTGAGGGCTGTTCTCCTGGGGCCGTGCAGTTGCTAGCAGGGAGGGGCACACAAAGTAGGAGACTGCAGTGGTTGCTGAGAGAGAGAGAGAGAGAGAGCTCAATCTGGTACAGATGGACACACATGTAACACAGCATGACCCAGAGACCCTCCCGCCTGGGCGGTGATGTTTGTACACACACAGAGACACACAACACAGAGAGACACAAACATGCACCCAGAAGCAGCCACACAGCCTGGTCTCCCTCCACTCTCAGCCAGCTCTAAGAGGCAGCCGTCTCTGGGACAGGTGTTACAGGAATCCCTCACCCTGTGCTGAGTTGCTTCCCCTCTGGGATGGAACATGGGGGCTGTTTATACACGGACCCCTCACCGAGCACTGAGACATGTCTGACTCTTGGGTGGGGTATGCGGGGGTCAGTTTATATGGGGATATCTCACCCGTCTCTAAGAAGCAGCTTCCAACTCCAACCAAATCCTTGGATCCCCCTTTACGTAGGGAATGAGACCTGCGTCATCCAGAAGCCATGCACACCTGCAGGGAGCATGGCAGTGGACTCAGTATGGAGGGTTCTCCCCCCACAGTCAGAGCTGACCTCAATGCCCCCACTGCTGTGCTAGGGAGCGCCATCCTGCAGGGGGCACCATCTTTCCTCTGAGAGATCCTGAGCCTCCCCACCGTTAAATTACTCTTGGCTCTGTTCCTCAAAGCGACACTGTTCCGCAGCCCCCATGTCAGCTACAGCTTGGCATTTGGACAAGGGGTCCCTATCTAAACAGCCCCTGTGTCCCACACCAAAGGGGGCCACATCTCTGTGCCGGCCGAGAGAGCCCCCTATGAACAGCCACCAGATGCCACCATCCCAGTGCCACCCAAGGGAGCCCTAAATAAACAGCCCCAGAGGCGGCTGTGTTCCATCTGAAGCAACTCCTGAGTGTTAGGTACATTGGGATCAGCGTCATAGAGGAACACACATGAAATCCATCCATCCTGGTCTTTAGGGGGCTCCCCCATCGCTGCTGCATCCCAGCACCTCACACACATTCTGAGGGATCCTGAGCCATCTCGCTTGTGGGAATGGAGGGATGGAGAATGTGTGAAAATGGAGAGAGTGAGTGAAGATGTGTGGAATGGATGGTTGGATGAATGGACAGTTGTGTATAGGGATGGATGGGTGGAGGCGTGTGTGGTCATGGATCGGTGGGTGGAGGGGTGTGTGGGGATGGATGGATGGTTGCACCTAAAGATGGATGGATGGTTGTATCTGGAGATGGATGGGTGGAGGGGAGGGGTGGGTGGGGATGGATGGATGGATGGATGTTTGTTTCTAGAGATGGATGGGTGGCGGGGTGTGTGGTCATGGATGGATGGTCACATCTAGAGATGGACGGTTGGTTGTATCTAGAGATGGATAGGTAGGGGGTGGGTGGGGATGGATGGATGGTTGCATCTAGATATGGATAGGTAGAGGGTGGGTGGGGATGGATGGATGGTTGTATCTAGAGATGGATGGGTGGAGGGGTGAGTGGTCATGAATGGATGGTTGCATCTAAAGATGGATGGATGGTTGTATCTGGAAATGGATGGCTAGAGGGGTGGGTGGGGATGGATGGATGGATGGATGGATGGTTGTTTCTAGAGATGGATGGGTGGCGGGGTGTGTGGTCATGGATGGATGGTTGCATCTAGAGATGGACGGGTGGTTGCATCTAGAGATGGATAGGTAGGGGGTGGGTGGGGATGGATGGATGGTTGTATCTAGAGATGGATGGGGGAGGGGTGTGTGGTCATGGATGGGTCGGGTGAGGGCTGTATGGGAGTGTATGGAGGGATGGATGGATGGTTGTATCTTAACACAGATAGGTGGGCAGGACATCGCTAGGGATGGATGGATGGATGGATGGATGGCAGGGTCGGTCTAGAGATGGATGGGTGGAGGGGTGTGTGGTTTAGGATGGCTGGATATGTCTAGAGAGGGAATGGTGGAGGGATGGAAGGATGAGAAGGGGATAGGCGGGTTGATGTTGGATGCAGAGTCCGAGCTCTCTCTGTCACAGTGGCTGAGTCGGAGTTGATGTCTCTTTCTCTCCCCCAAACAGAGATGATCATGTCGGGTGAGTTTTGCAGCGATGACGGAGATGAAGAGCTTGATGGCCTCTGGTCCAGCCTCTCAGTCTTTATAACCCTCTTCCTCTTGAGCGTCTGCTACAGTGCCACCGTGACCCTGTTCAAGGTGAGAGAGAGAACATAGGAACGAAGGAATGAACGATTTTAGCTCAGTAGAGGGCAGCTTGGAAGGGAAAGAAAGAACAGAAGAAGGAAAGAGAAAGAAGAATAGGTGAATAAGAGAGACTGAGTGAATGAGACGCAGACATAAAAGCAGGAAGGGATGACACAGACAGACAGACCGAGCAGCTCCCCCAGCGCTGACCCCTCTCACCCCTGCTCCCTCTGCCCCCCTGCAGGTGAAGTGGCTGTTCTCCACCGTGGTGCAGCTGAGGCGTGCGAGGGGCCCCGAGTACAAGAACGCTGTCCAGCGCGTGGTGTAGGGGCCGCTGCCCCCGTCCGCCCGGAGACAAGGGGCCGGGACTCCCGGCTCTATTGGTGACACCACCCTGAGTCCCACAGCTGCCCCCCACCACTGCTGTGCCTCTGGGAGACCCCCTGGGGGAAGCGAGGAGCTCATCCCACATGGCCTAATCCGCCCTCAGCCACTGGGGACGCTGCCCCACTGGGAGCTGGGCTGAGACCGGACAACTCGTACCATGCAGGGAACCAGCACCCCTAGAGAGGAAACAACCCGAGTCCCACTTCCCACCCTCCTGAGCCCAACAGCCCCCTGCTCTGGGACTGGATCAGAGCCAGCACCCCCTAGAGCGGAAAGGCCCCATATCCCCTTCCTCACCCCCTGCGCCAGCCAGCCCCCCGCCCTGGGGCAGGACCATAGCCAGAGTTGTGTCTGTCGTGCTGTATGTTGCATATTTAGCTCTTCATTGGGATTTTTGTGTGTGGTGTGTGTGTGGGTGTGACTTTTGTTGTGTGCACTGAGTGACAATAAATAAATAAATAAATATACAAATCAGGCTCCATCTCATTCACAAGCTCCATCCCCGACTTTCAGGGACCCCGGACACCCTCCAGAGGGTCATGTCGTGTCTGTAGGGGGCGCCTCCCGGCATGGAGAATAAAATGAAGGATGCCCGCTGCACTGGCCCCAATGGGAGACGGGGGCCTAGCTACGAACCCAGAGAGCTGGGACTGAGGGGCACTAAGGGGAGATCTCTGGGGCAGGGAATACCACTGATCAGCCAAGAAAGAAAGAAAGAAAGATATGTGCGTGTCTGAGAATGGACGGATGTGTAGAGAGACACCGGGGGGCTGGGACATACAGTGGGTACCGTTCTCCTTGGTTAAATCCCCCAAACCACCCTGAAATGCAGCCACCAATTCTTAACTCCTTTTATTTTCGATCAATCTCACAATTCCCGTGTAAGTTGCAAGTTAAACGATGGATCAAATGAGACTCTTCTCCCTCGCCAGAGTCCACGTTGACCAGCCCTCAGGACACTACAGCCCTGCACACACAGACACACAAGGAAATCCAGTCCCTGCCGTGGGATGGGGGTGGAGGATTGAGGGGCACGGGGCTGAGCTCAAGCTCCAGCGTGGGCTGCCCCACGGGGACGTCCGGGGAAGGACTCTGCCCTCCCTGCTCTGGGTTCTGCGGAGCTCAGACCCTTCAGCGGCCGTTGTCACGCCCTCCGCGCTGCCGTGGAACATGGTGCCTCCCGGTGTCCGGAGAGGGGGCCGGAGCCCGGGAGGGCTGAAGATGGAGGGAGGGAATGAAGAGGACGAAGCAGTGCTGTCCCCTCCTAGGAGCCCGGAGCCGGGCACTCACCGCGCCTGTGGGACACAGAGAGCAGAGGGGTTCAGCCGGTGCCGCTCACGGGCAGCATCCTCGGCTGGGAGAGCAAGGCCAGAAGGGACCCTTGGGACCATCTAGCCTCGCCCAGGCACGCCTGTGTCCTGCCAGGATGTCTGGGTTGAGCTGGAGCTCATCTTCCAGACAGAGACACGAGCCTTGTCAAACCGCCTCAGGGAACGGCCACTGCCCAGCGGGTGCCGCACACCAAGTCCCTGGGGAGCCGCAGCTGCCTCCACCGATTCTCCCTGCTTCTGGTACCAGCCCCATTGCAACGCGGCCCGGCACAGAACCGGCTTCACGGGCACCTCTGGCCCTTTGTGCTTCTGGGCCCGACCACTGATCCTTAGTGATCACAGCTGAGTGCTTATTGATTGACGCTCATTGAGCCTTGCTCTTGGAACATTTCCTCTTGCTTCTTAATTAGGGATCATTCATTTTTGGTCATTGATCATTAATTCCTCATTATTGACAAGTGATTCTTATCAATTGATAATTATTAGCAGCTTATTGATGCTTGATCCTCGATTCTTTAACATTAATTACTGATCTGTGAGTGTTGATTATTGATAATTAATTGCAGATTAATGGCTATTCAGCATTAAGTACAGATCACTAGGTACTGACCAGGGATAGCCAATCCGTGATTATTGATTTCTCAGTGATAAATAATTGGAATTGATAATAGACTGTTGATTCTCATGTATTGATCACTGGTGCATTAACCTTGATGGCAGCACATTCATTAGTGATGACGGGTGGTGGATTATTAATAAGTAATCGCTCCTGATTCTCTCTCATTGATCGCTGGTCACTGTCAGGAATCAGGGCTGGCAGCAGAGCCAGTCCCAGGCAACCTGACGTGCGCACCTGGCCTGGAGCCGGCTGCCTGATTGGCTCCCCCCTGATTGCTTGGCGGAGTCAGCAGCCCGGTTCATGAGCCCAGCAGAAGTTAAGCAGCTGCCCAAAGAATTTCCCCAGGGCTGCGATAGCAGCTGTGACTGCTTGTTCCAGCCCTGCACCTGCCTTCTTCCCATCTGGGTCCAGCCCAGCTCCTGCCTTCTTCCCGTCTGGGTCCAGCCATGCGCCTAACCCTGGGCTCCAATTCCTGACTGTGGCTCTCGCCCTTGGCTCTGGCCTCTGACAATCACTGACTATGGGTGGTGATGGTGATGGTGATGGCGGCTGGCTGCATGCTGATGGCGTGGGATCGATTCTTGAGCATGGGTTGTTGCTCTCAGCGGTGATGCGGGACCATGAAGGCAGCTGTTGCTCTTACCTTAAGCAGCGTGACGCCGGCGCTGTACAACAGGCTGAGCAGGAAGAGAGCAATGAAGGCAACAGGTGTCCAGAGACCGTCAGATTCCTCCTCTCCTCCTTCAACAGAGATGCCTTGGTCCTCCACTAGGCAGTGAGGCGCTGGGGATGAGACAAACGTGCCGGTTAGAGAGGCCTCTTCGTTAACCCAGGGAGCTGAGTGGGCACAGCGGGGAGCTCCGATCTGGGCTCTGGGCAGGAGATCCCCGTCCAGGGCCAGAGACAGAGGGCTCCCTGCCAGGGGAGACCGGGCAGGCTGCAGGGGGAGACCCCTGTCACAGGCTGCAATTCTCACAGCAGCCTAGGGATTTCAGCCCCAACTTCCATTAAATTTCACGCCCTTTGGCTCCTTTACACACCTCAGCCACCTCGAGCATGCGATTCCCCTCCCCAGGCCAGCAACAGAGCTGGGCTGAGACCTGCCAATGCATAGCTCAATGGGGCCACGCACACCCATCCAACAGCGGCATCTTCCCAGCCAATGCCAGCTTGAGCCGTGCTGGGACCAGTTCCCGGGCAGCAGAAGCACCAATTCCCCCCGATCCCTATTCTGGGGACCTGGGGAATTTACCCACAGAGCTCTTCTGAGACCTCCCTGAACTCGTATCATCCCACGGGCAGTGAACAGAGCACTAGGATGGGACTCAGGACCCCCAGGGGTCTATTTCCAGCTCTGTCATTGACACTGCAGAACCTCAGGAAATTCACCTCCCCTCTCTGTGCCTCAGTTTCCCTTCACACCCTTTCTCTGTTTGGATATTAAGCTCTTCTGGTTGTGCAGCTCCTAGCACATTGGGGTCCCAAACTCAGTGGAGACCTCTACACACAACTGGAATACACCTAATAACGGGGCCATCTGATGGGAACAACTTTTAAGCCACTACCCGCTTGGACTCCATTTCAACCCATGTTCCTAGAAGGGGAAAGATCTGTAGCCCATCGCCACATTTGGGCAACACCTGACCAGCCCACCCTCAAGCCCTACGAAAAGGGGGCAAAGGCATGGCCAGCCCATCAGCAACACCCTGAGCTGCCCCATATTGTCAGACACTGGAACAGACGTGATGGCCCCCAACTGACTTCTCCCTTGGGGCGACTCTGCCACCATCACACAGCAGTGACCTCTGTCCCTGTAGGCAGACGTCTCCATGGCCCATTTCTAATTCCTTCAGCCGTCTATGTGGTTGTGTCATGGGGACTGAGTAAAGACCTCTCCCAACTCATCCCACATGGGATACCGTTCAGTCAGAGCCCCTTTCACCCACCACCAGCCTGGGCTCCATTGGGAACCCGTTCCCAAGAGCTGGAAGGACTCACAGCCCAGCATTCCCTGAGCCTGTCCATGTGTCTTGTCAATGGCATGAACATCGCCTGGGAAATGGCCTGGAGCCTCCTTAATTTTGTACACACCTGGGCACTCAAAGGGACATCAGGATTACAGTCCCACTCCGCTTTATCTGGGAAACTACAGTTATTGAAACATCGTGGCCCAGAGACAATGATTCCCTCTGGGTTTGGTTTACAGCCACAGTGGAAGACCACAGCTCTCCGGATGTACAGGCTGAAAACTTAATTCTCCCACCAACGCACTCTATGACCTGGGCCATAGAGTTCGGTGGTGGATAATTGACATGACCTTCCTAGCTCTGAAACCTTGACTGGTGCATTTGTAGATCTTAAGGCCAGAAGGAACCATTACAGCATCAAGTCTGACCTCCTGTATGCCACAGGCCAGAGAATCTCACCCAGCTAGCCCACTATGGAGCCCAATGACTTGTCTTTGATGGCCGCATATCTTCCAGAAGGGACCCCAGGCTGGATGTACAAATCTCAAGAGATGGAGACTTCACCACTTCCACTGGAAGTTAGTTCCAAAGGTTTCCTTCCATATGTTGTGCCTTATTATTAATTTGTTCTCTCTGCATTTAACTTCCAGCCATTGGCACCTCTTAAGCCTTTCTATACTAAGTTAGACACCTTTAGTGCCTAGTGTTTTCTCGCTGTGACACAGGGCCAGAAAGGGTTACACAACTAGTAGGCTACTTAACCCAGATTCAACCTTCAGAGACATAGTTAGTCAGTTCCCATTACGCCTCTGACATTTAGGGCTGTGATGAAGCTCCTCCACTCCTGACTGTTTCTGGCAAGTCTTTCAATGGTTCCCCAGCTGTGCCCCAGATTTCTCTTTAGAGACATAGTAGTAGATAATGTTTGTGATGTTGTCATCGGCACCGACTTCCCCTCTGCCCGGTGGGTGCTCTGCCCCTGGCCCCACCCCTGCCCCGCCTCTTCCCACCCCTGCACTGCCCTTGCCCCACCCCCATTCCACCCCTTGACCAAAGTCCCAGCCCCACCCTGCCTTTTCTCACCCCAGCCCGGCCCTCTTCCCACCCCATTCCACCCCCTTCCCCCAAGTCCCCACCCCTGCCCTGCCTCTTCTCCGCTTCCACCCCTGAGCGCACGGCGTCCCCACTCCTCCCCCTCCTCCCGGAAAGTCCTAAGTGCCGCCAAACAGCTGTTAGGCAGCAGGGGGGAGCAGGAAGCTGGGAGGGAGGGGGAGGAGCGGGGACATGGCGCGCTCGGGGGAGTGGGAGAAGGAGACGAGGACGGGGGAGCTTGGCTGCTGCTTGGTGCAGAGCACCCGCTAATTTTTCCCTGTGGGTGCTCCAGCCCCGGAGCACCCACGGAGTCGGCGCCTTTGGGTGTTGTGTGTTTACATATATATTGTTAGAGGTTGACAATGTAACCAAACAGTTCCTGTCTATCACTGTACTCTGCTGATTCAGAAATCAAAAGGAGATATTGACATTTAAATGAACTGTGAATATAGTGATATCACTGTCTTAAATTCTCTTTGAAGTATATAGAATCATAGAATATACAGCAAAGTACCTGCACATGGTGGGAGATAGGCAATTGCTTTATGTTAATCCAGGTAGCTAGTTACTGCTGATGCTTAGGAAATAGGAAGTTACTTCAAAGACACTATCCTTCACCCAAGGAATACCTGCTGTCAAGAGGCTGACAGTAGCCTGCCAGGGGTCTATAAAAATTCTTGGGCCCTGATCCTTTCATCTCAGATCTGCTTAAGCTTCATCAGGGGAAGTTTGAGTCATAAGACAGAGGCCTCCAGTTCTATTCTGGATCACCCTGATATTGGCCATGGACATTGAACTATAACCTGATAAACTGATTCTAGAAGGGACTCGTTGCAACTCTGAAGCTAACCATCTCTGCTATGAAACTGACCTAAGAACTCTATTCCTACCTGTACTTTTTAACCAGAAGTCTCTCTCTCTCTCTCTCTCTCTCTCTTCTTTTTTAATAAATTATAGTTTAGTTAATAAGAATTGGCTGTAAGCATCTATTTGGGTAAGATCTGAAATATTCATTGACCTGATGGGCAATGTCTCCGATCCCTTGGGATTGGCAGAACTTTTATATGATTAACAAGATTTTCCGTAATCCTCATCATATTTGACTTGGCTGTCTGGGTGGGAGCTCAAGGCTGGGTTGCTTTAAGGGAACTGTATTTCTGGATTCTGGGTAATCAGAAAGGCATTGTAGAAGCTGTTTTGTTGTTAGTTTGGTGAATCTATCAGAATAACCACCAGTTTGGGGGATTGTCTGCCCTATTCTTTGCAATATGCCCTACTTGGGCCATCTCAGCATGGCCCACCAGGGACCCCGGTCACTCTCCATGGAGGTACTTATACATATCAATGAAGCCATCTCTTGAATGTCTCTTTCATAAGCTCAACCGATTCGGCTCCTCCCATCTCTCACTGGAAGGTATTTTCTCCAGCCCTCTAATCATTTTTCTAGTTCTCTTTTGCACTCTCTCCGATTTTTCAAACTTCTTTTTGAATATGTTGACATAACAATGGCGGTACTGCATCGGACCAGTCATCCATCTACCCCAGTAGCCTGTCTTCCAACAGTGGCTGATACCAGATGCATCAGATGGAATGGCCAGAATGAGGCAATTATCGAGTGATTAATCCACTTTCATACAGTCCCAGCATCTGACCGTAAGAGGCTTAGGGACACCAAGAACATAGGGGTGCATCACTGACCATCTTGGCTAATAGCCACTGGTGGACCTATTCTCCATGAATTTATCTAATTCTTTGCTGAACCCAGTTATGCTTTTGGACTTCACAACATCCACAGGTTGACTCTGTGTTGTGTGAAGAAGTACTTCCTTGTGTTTGCTTAAAACCTGTGGCCATTTAATTTCATTGAGTGACCCCTGGCTCTTGTGTTATGTGAAGGAGGAAATAACACATCCTGATTCACTTTCTCATCCCCCGCCATGATTGTATAGACCTCTCTCAAATCCCCCCTAGCTGTCTCCTTAGATGAACAGTGCCAGCCTTTTTAATCTCTCCACATGGAAGCTGCTCTGTAGCCCTGTTGCTCTTCTCTGTACCTTTTCCATTTCTATTATATCTCTTTTGCGATGGGGCGACCAGAACTCCATGCAGTATTCAAGCTGTGGACATACCGTGGATTTATACAGAGGCAATATGGTACTTACTGTCTTATTATCTGTCCCTTTCCTAATGGAGCCTAACATTCTGTTAGCGCTTCTGACCATTCCTGCACATTGACCCCAGAACTGCATGCTGTATTCCAGTGTCGGTCTCCCCAGTGCCGTACTCAGAAGTGAAATCACTTCCCCTGATCACCACCCACCTGTTCACACATCCAGGGACAATGGGGACAGAGCTGGTGGGGGGAATGAAGGCTCCTAACTCAGTCTCACCCTGCCGCCTAGCTCCCTGCAGACATAACACCAGGTTCCTGGAGGCTCTGCCTCCACCTTATGTGGTCAGGTGAGGAAGCATCTGCTAGGGGTTCTGACACCAGAGTGGCTAGGGCTACATTGCTGGACAGGTGCAATGGTTAAGACACAAGTCTTGGAGATGGGGGGTCAGGGCTCTATTCCCACCTCTCCCACTGACCTGCAGTGTGACCAGAGACAAGCCACTTGGGCTGGGGTCTTTAAAGGACTCTTAGGCAATTAGTTGCCACTGAAATAAACTCATAATTCCAGGGGGAGATTGGTGTCTCACCCCTTCGAGCATCCCAGATATAATCCTTTTGTGCCAAAATACCCCCTCCCAGCCTCTCTGTGATGAGACTGTGAGCACCTTGCATTAAGGATGTTTGCTCTGTGTGTTCATGCAGCACCCATCACAATGGGGCCCGAACCTTGGTCAGGACATCTAGGAGCTGCAATATCATGAACAATAGCAAGTCACTGCCGAGGGATGGGCAGCCAGACTCATGACACTGCATGAGGATGGAGGGATGCATAGGGGATATTGCATAATTTCGGACGGATGGATGGATGTTGTAGACGCAAAGGTAGACAGATGACACTGCAGATGTTGGACGGATGGACAGGGATTGCAAAAGGGAGAACAGACAAAGTCAAATATTGCCAAGGGAAAGATGGATAAACAGACATAGTGCAGAGAGAGAGACTGCACGTGGGCAGGAAAATGGACAGCTAGTAAAGAGGGAAAAACAGACAAAGGTATGGCAGAGGATAGGATGGATGGATAGATCCTGCAGAAGGAAGCTTTGATGAATAGATCTAGATAATGCATAAAATAATGCATAAGGAGACTGGATGGATAGTAAGAGATACTTCAGAAAGAAGGGTGGTGAATGGATAGAGATGATGTAGGAGGGAGGCTGGGCTGGTGGATAAGACATCGAGATGGCCCCTGCTAGAAGAAGACATCCCATTGAACACAAACTCTGGCATGCTGCATTTTTATTTGGGCATATTCCACACACAGCCCACGCTCTGTACACCAGAGCTCCCACAGCTTTACACACAAGCTAAGAGGAATCCCAGACCCCACGAGGTTCCCTGGCCATCTCAGATATGCCGTGAGGAGCCCACGCGGCTTTGCTCCTCAGTAGCAGGTGACGTCGGTATCGGACAAGATCACAGACATTGACGGCGGTGGGTTTACCGGAGGCTTTGTCCACGCTCCGCTGGACGAAGGTCATGGGCAGACCCTCATGCCCCACCACGCAGGCGTACGTGTCCCCCCGTCCCCATTCAGATGCCAAGACATTGAGCTTGCTGTAGATGAAGTAGCGCTCCTCCTTCCCGGCCTCCCGGACGGGGCCGATGTTGGTGTAGGCTTCCTGGGGCACGGGTCGGTCCTGCTGGGTCCATGTCACCAAGATGTCTCTGGGCCGGAAGCCGGAGGCCAGGCAGGTGATGGTGGCCGATTCCCGGAGAGCCAGCTCCTCAGCGTGAGGAGGGAAGATGTAGACAGAAGGGTTACGGGGAGAGACCGCTGCAACAAGGAAACACCAAAGGGTTAATGGTGGGGGATGAGAACCAGGAGTCCTGGCTGCCATCCCCCACGCAACCCCCCTGCTATAACCCACTGGACCCCACCCCTCACTCTGCTCCCAGAGCTGGAAAAAGAAACCAGGAGTCCGGACGCTCCGTCCCCTTCTGTCTCATAGATTTGCACATTTCATCCCACCCACAAATGTGTAATGCCTAGTCTCACTGACCTGACGCCAGATCAGAGCTAGCACCCCTGGAGACGAAAGGACCTGGGTCCCATTCCCCACACCCTGAGCCAGCCAGCTTGGAGCTAGCAGCCCCTACGGGGGAAAGGAGGGTTCTTACCATGACTCTTGTGGATGCTCTTGACAATGGCCGACGGGATGTCTTGGTGCTTCACTGTGCAGGTGAACTCCTCCCCCGCCTGCCACTCCTCCACGCACACCCGCAGGATGATGGTTGCACTGTAGGTGCCATTTTCCTGCAGCACCGGCTCCCTGGAGACCATGGCCAATGAGCCACCGCTACCCCAGTTCCAGGAGACCTCCAGGCTTCCGCGGGTCTCCATGCTACTCACCAAACAACTGATGGTGGCGTTCTGCCCTATGTAGAGATCCTCCAGGGAAGGGGGAAGGAGAAAGACCTCCAGAGGATGTTGATTACAGTTTCCGTCACCTGGTTGGGGGCAGGAGGCAGCGTTGAGGCCTGAGATGGGTGAATACTCAAGAGGCACCAGCTGATAACTAAGTGCCTCTGTCTCAGGGGTGCAAAGCCCAGAGGCTGTTTTGGGAAGGGGCCGAGGGTCATTGGGGTGGGAAATAGGGCACTGGGTTCCCTGATGGAAGGGGAAGGACCCTCATCTCATGTGGTGTCGGGAACGACGGCTGAGGTTTTCCAACACACCCAGGGATTGGGATTCCTGGGTCCAATTATTATTATTTGGGTCTCTGGGTCCCATGAGCAGATCTGAAGGTCTCTGGCTCCGATGGGAGAAAGCCCCATTGTGGAAAACATGGCAGGGGACAGACCTGCCATGTTTGCTCAACTCAGGGTCCTTCCAGCCTGAAATTCATGAGCTCAATGAAGATGACAGAGATGGCAGCTGGGACACAGAGAGGAGAAATGACCTGCCCATGGTAATTCCTGACTCCTTTCCCCCATGCTGTAATCACTAGACACTACTCCCCTCCCAGAGCTGGGGATAGAACCCAGGAGTCCTGGCTCTCAGCCCCCTGCTGGAAGTACTAGATCCCACATCCAGAGCTCAGGATACAACTTGCATCCCCGAAACCCCTCCCCACTACACAGGCACAAGGTGCTGTTTATATTTTACCGCAGTGATATTCTGGCTGCTGGTCTCCCAAGGTCCCTCAGGGGTTGAGACCACAACTCTCACTGCAAGCCGATGTGGGAGTTGAGAGCGTGAATCCCTTTGGAAACCCCAGCACTGAAGCCTGAACTGGTGCTAGCTCCCTCACTCGCCCCTGGGGGTAATGGGGCCTTGACCATATTGGGATGAACAACCCTCTCATCGCCCTTTGGAAGCTTCAACTCACAATTCCCTGCCTTCACCTTGACCTTCAAGGTTTCATTCAGCGTCATGTGCCACACCAGGCAGAAATACTGGGGCCCTGCTTCTCCTTCCCCCTTGGGCCTGGGGACTCTCAAGATCCTCTGAGCGGAGTAGGCCTGGCCAGATCTGACGATGGGGCCACTGCTGTACTGGGAGGCAGGAACTATGGAGCCGTTGTGCTCCCAGCGGAAACTGATGTCTGCTGGGAAGAATCCAGTGACGTCGCAGAGGAACGTGTGGGAATCTCTCTTCCTTGGAGTTTCCTCTGGGTCCGGGCAGGAGACACTGGCTGAGACAGTAGGCTCATGGGCAGGGTAGGCTGGAAGGGACAGAGATGTGATATGAAGCTAATTTCTCTCCCGGAGATGGACTATGTCTCCACTGAGTCCCTCAGTCGAACATGTGAGGGGTGACCAACCTTGGCCATATTTATTATGGTATTTGCTGTTTTTCCTTAAATCCACAGCTCATGCGATGGCCAGGGAATCTCAGCTTTCATTTAATCAAAAAAGGAAGGGTCTGTCCCCACTGACTGCAAAGAAAAGTTTGAAAACATGATCCCCACCCACTCCCTTTAGCTTCCCGGCTCACCAACCAGAAAGCAAATGAAAGCAACCCAACATTTATTAAAATCTCTAGATTTCTTTGCACCCATTTCACAACTCTGTGGTTTGAAAAATTGAAAAGGGCTCAAAGAAGAGCCTCAATGATGATTCAACAGATGTAAATGAGAGATTTAAGGAGTTATATTAGTTCAGTTCAGGGCAAACTGAAGAAGTGACTTGATTAGTGTGTGAATACCTTCCCAGAGAGAAACTGTCGGGTACTAAAAAGTTCTTTAATCTAGCAGAAAAGGCAGAACAGGAACCAATGGCCGGAAAGTGAAACCAGTCACATTCAAATTCGTTGTAAGGCAACAATATTGGAAGAAAACCATCAGAACAAACTATCAAGGGAAGTGGTGAATTCTCCATCCCTTGAGGGGTTCCAATCAAAACGGGATGTGTCTCTAGATGAAGCTTTAGTCAAAGACATGTTACTGGACTTGATAAAGGGGTAAATAGGTGAAATACTCTGGCCAGGGAAACATGAGGTCTGACTAGATGACCGAATGATCCCTTCTGGCCTCAGACTCAATGAATCTAACTTTTATGGATCCTCCTCTATTTCCTCACCACCCTAATGGATTCTAGTGAATTGCAAGGGCTTCATTTTCCATGGCCAAAGCTGGTCTGAAAACATTCACCATTACTATTATTGTGGTGGGGTCTACTGGCTCAAACCAAGACTGCAACCCCCTCCCGCTAGGTGATGTACGGACGTGAAAGAGAGCTCCGTTCCAGAAACAGACACTGGCTGAAAGAAACCAAGGAGCCTTATCCCCACTTTACAGGCTCAGGCACAGAGCAAGAGTAAAGTGATTTTGGCTGAGTTTGCAAAGGGAGTCAGGACTTAAACACAGACATACTCACTCGTGTCCATGAGTGGCATATCCTGGGTGACTTCTCCAAAACAAGGAAGTTTCACTTTGCAAGTGAAGTTGGTCCTGCTCTTCCATTGCTCCAAGGTTATTTTGTGGGTGCTGGTGATGCTCTGAGTCCCATTGGCTTGTTCCGGGGCTCCTGTCTCCACCTCAGAGCTGGCTTTCCCATCCACTTCCCAAGCCACCTGAACATCTACCAAGATATAGCCCAGCACCAAGCACATCACACGGGCTGTCTCCCCAATCAGGTCATCGTAGGACGGCTCGGTGACAAAGACGGATGGAGCCACTGAGTTACCGAGACAGGCTGAGGAAATACAAAGGACTCATCTCAATAGGGAAAGAAGAGCAGAAGACTCCATGAATTCCCTGGGCCATGAAGGATACTACAGTGATGGGTGTTACAGAAGATTCGAGAGATACTGTCATTCCCCTAATTTTGTGATCCCTCAATTTCATGGGATGTTAGAAGGAAGGAAGAGAGAAACTATTGAAAAAAAAGCCTCTTTCTAGCTATCTAACAATCCCTTTCTGCCTCTCCATCTACACTTTCCTGTGCAACATCTATGGCTCCATCTATTTATTAATAATTATTCACATATATACATCCCCTTTCTCACTCCATCCATCCATCATACCTATCTTTCTATCCAACCATCATATCCATCTTTCCTTCCAGTCATTCATCCTTCTAGCCACAGGATCTATCTATCCAACCACCATATCTATCACTACATCCATCCATCCCTCTCCCCACCCACTCCCAGAATCCATCTCACTATTGTATTTCTATGTCACCCATCACCCTGGGATCTGGGCACAGTCCCACCTACCCTTAGGTAAGGCTGGTTTTTGAGTAACCCTTCATCCCACCCCGCCATGCATGGCCATAGCCCCTCACCCAAGCACTTGCTGGTGTTGTGCATGAAGTGCTCCGTTCCCCTCGCTGGGTGGGTCACTTTACAGGTGTAGACGTCCTCCTTCTCCCAGCTCTCCTTGGTGACGTTCACTCGGCTCTGGCCCATGTAGGAGCCGTCTGTGCCCTTCCAAATGGACAAGTCCGTGGTGGGAAGGTTCCCCTTCTCGCCATTCACCAGCCATTCCACTTTGGCTGCACCGGGGCTGAATCTTAGGCGGAGGCAAACCACCTCCAGCTGCTTCTCCAAGGTGTTGCGCTCACAGGAGGGGCCTAGGAGGCGAACCTCAGGATGTATGAGAGCCTCACATACTGGGAGCAAAGAGAGAAAATGGATACCAGGTCAGAGGCATGAATCAATTGCATTTGTACAGCTCTGAGGACAATGTGCTCAAGTCCTGAATGACAACTGAGAGAGGAAAGTTTTACCTTTCCCTCCTTCCTTCCCTCTGCACCATTTCATCGATCTATCACTCTGCCTAGGTCATTGCTCCAGCCATCCCTCCTTGTATCCATCCATACTTCTGTATCTCCATCTCTCCACCCACCTAGCCCACTCTCCATACCATCCATCCCTCTCTCTTTCACTCCCTACATCTTTCCCTCTTCACTCTCCATCCATACATCCATCCCTTTTCTTCTCTATCCTCCCTTCCATGGACTCTGTCATTCTGTTGCCCCACTCCCTCTGACACTTTATTGCACACTTCTGCCTCAGTCTTTTCTTCATTCTCTGGCATCCCAATGTAGCTCACCATTCGTGATCTCCACATCTATCTTTTTATGGGAGGGAGTGTGCTCCACACTGCACTGGTAGGTGTTGTTCACCAGGTCCCAGGCAGGGACGGTGAGCTGGCTGATGAGGGTGAAGGCCCTGCCACTGCTCTGTGCCGCGGCTGGGAAGGTCTTGATCCCATTGGTCACTGTGCCAGAATTCCACTTGATGTCCACGGGCTCCGGGAAATAGCCAGTCACGAGGCAGGCTACAGTCACCTCACAAGTGGAGCTCCCAGCAATGTCGTCACAACAGGGGAACAAAGGGAACACAGAGGGGGGTTGTGGGAGCTCTGTCAGA
The DNA here is from genome assembly GCF_965140235.1 of Caretta caretta. Lineage (NCBI taxonomy): Eukaryota > Metazoa > Chordata > Testudines > Cheloniidae > Caretta > Caretta caretta. The sequence goes on along the minus strand of NC_134218.1, from coordinate 39,309,489 downwards.
GAGAAAGGCAAGTCAGGACGTTAAGAACTGAGAATCCTAAACCCAAAGAATGGTGGGACTCCAACCTCATAGGGGGCTCTACAGAGCCAGGAGCCCTGGCTGTCAGCCAGCTCCCCTCTCTATTCCACCAGACCCCACTCCTTCCCAGAGTCCTGGAGAGAACCCAGGAGCCCTGGCTCCCAACCCCCATACACACACAAACCCACTAGATCACTCACTCCTTGAAGAGCTTGTGATGCATACAGAGAGATGTGCTGCAAGGAAACATTTGAATAGCTATTATCTCACTATCCTTCCCTTTCCAGGATCAGTCTATCCCCAGACCTACGAGAGGAGTGGGGTCTTGTGGCTTAGAATGGCGGGGCTGGGAGCCAGAACTCCTGGGTTCTATCCCCAGCTCCAGGACAGCAGTAAAGTCTGTTTTTTCACACACACGCCCCCCATGGCAGGTTCTCTAAAAGACACCCCACACACACACACCAGAGACTTCAATCTTTTCTGCGCTCTGCAGGCTTCATGACTGAATCTCTGGTGAAAACCAACAAACAACCAATATGGGCCAAAAAGGGGAAGTTGAGACAAGTGAAAGTTGTTTTTTCACAACAGCACTCGCCCCATCCAATCCAATTTCACACCTTCTCACCAGCTTCAACACTAAAAGCTCCTGAGTGGGCGTCACTGGTAGATAACAACCTATAATTATCTTTGATGACCATTGTGGGGGAAGAAGAGGGGATGTCCGACAGGCAAAGAAACCTCAGATGAACAATCCAAATGACACAGACCACAGTGGGACACATGGACAGAACCCCCGGTCTCCAGGGCCGGGCTGCAACCCACCATGGCTGATAATTTGGTGAGTAAATTAGAGGAAAGCGGCTGCTATTGGGGTGAGTACAGGGGGTGTTTTAACCCTATCAGAGTGAGCACCTTTAGGGAAGAAAACTTTGAAGAGAGGGGAGCAGGACTCCTGGGTTCTCTCCCCAACTCTGGGAGGGCAGTGGGGTCTGGTGGTTAGAACGGGAGTGGTGTGGGGGGAGGGATAGCTCAGTGGTTTGAGCATTGGCCTGCTAAACCCAGGGTTCAGAGTTCAATCCTTGAGGGGGCCATTTAGGGATGGGGCAAAAATTGGGGATTGGTCCTGCTTTGAGCAGGGGGTTGGACTAGATGACCTCTGAGGTCCCTTCCAACCCTGATATTCTATGATTCTATGACTCTATGGTGCTGGAAGCCAGGACTCCTGGGTTCTATCCCCAGCTCTGGGAGGGGAGCTGAGACAAGTGGGTAGAGCAGTGGGGGCTGGAAGCCAGGACTCCTGGGTTCTCTCCTCAGCTCTGGGAGGGCTGTGGGGTCTAGTGACTTAGAGCGTGGGGACTGGGAGCCAGGACTGTTGTGCTCTGTTCTCACTTATGAAGGGCAGTGGGGTACATCCCCCTGTGTGGACCCAAAACCAGGGCAGGGTGCAGAACATGGCTCCCCTGCAGAGCCTGGATATGCTGGGGAGGTCGGGATGGGTAACACAGGCAGCGCTGTGCCCCCCGCCCCCCACAGAGACAGGGGAACAGAGGTGCTTATCTCACACTCCACCTATAAGCTGGGATAACAGCTTTGAAAGGGGTCCAGAGCTGGGCTAGCAGGGGCTGCACATCAGGAGTGAGGGGCACCGGCAGGGCTGTGGGGGAGCCCAGGGCTGTGCTGGCAGGGGCTGTGGGTCGGGAGTGAGGGGAACCAGCAGAGCTGTAGAGGGAGCCCAGAGCTGGGCTAGCCGGGGCTGCAGGTCAGGAGTGAGGGGCACCGGCAGGGCTCAGGGGGGCAGGGCTGGGCTAGCAGGGGCTGCAGGTTGGGAGTGAGGGGCACCAGAAGAATTGGGGGGAGGCCAGGGCTGCAATAGCAGGCGGCTGTGGGATGGGAGTGAGGGGCACAGGCAGGGCTGGGGGGAGCCCAGGGCTGGGCTAGCAGGGGCTGCAGGTCAGCAGTGAGGGGCACTGGCAGAGTTGTGGGGGGCAGGGCTGGGCTAGCAGGAGGCTGGGGGTCAGGACTCAGGGACATAAGCAGACATGGGGTGCTCAGGGTTGGGGGGCTGAAACTAGAGGTTTGGGGGAACAGCTGAATTGTTTCTAAGGGGCTTTTGTTGTCTCCTCTCTTTAGCCCAGTCGCAAATATCTGCAACCAAAAACTTTCTAAACTGAGGCATAAATTTCCCTTTAGCATGTCCCTTGTCAGAGGTAAAACCCTAAACTCACCGAGTGTGGGAACATGTCTCTCTGAGCCGTCCCAGCCTCCCTCCACCAGCTCTGTGCTCATGCTCCATGCTGAGGGCCGAGCGTGGGGAGTTCCCAGCACAGCTAGATGTCAGCTTGGCTGCCTGGGGCTGGACGTAACTGGCAGCCCCTGTTCAGGCAACAGCTCAGAGTTCAGGCTCCTAATTTGGCCTTTCAGTTGAGTTGGCTCCGTTTTTGCGGCGCATTCAGCTGGTGACGCGTCGGGCTTCCTTTCCAGGGGGGATGAGCTCTGAGGTCTCCGGCTAAAGCCCACTGGAGATGCAGACCCCGGTAACTGCTCCCCAATGCACCTCAAGTTTGGGCTTCTAGAAAGTGAGGCCACTGAAATTCTTGGGAGATTTCTCCTGTAGAGTTTAGGAAAGTGTCCAGCAAAATCTTCGTCCAAATTGGTTAGAATATGAGTGTTTCTTGAGTGGGAATCTGGCTAGAAAGGTTGTGCGCGAGGGGACGTGAAAACCAGTCGACTACTGAGTTTGGGGGAAGGAAGGATTTTTACTCTAACCCCAGAACTCTGACCCTAAACCAAACCTTAAACCCAACTACTTAGACACCCAACTCTGTCCTAACTCCCTAACCAGGACCCTAACCCCAGTGGACAGAGGCACCAACTCCTTAACCCCAACACCCTAATCCTCGCCCTTTCCCTATAGTCCTATCCTCATCCTGAACCCTGGCTCTCTAGCCCCTACTCCCTAACTCTGACCCTCAACTCTGACCCTCTCGTCAAACCCAACCCCTAACCCTAACGTCCCAACCTTATCCCCCCAACCCTGACTTTAGATCGCTTAGGCTGCAATGGTCCTGGGATCAGTAGAGTCCTCATTCTTATTTCTCTGTAAAGCTCCCGGTGCAATGGGTCCCTGATCCTAGATTGGGTTTTCTAGACTGCTGTGATACAAGTACTAACGACTAATTATACCCCTAACCATAACCCCAGCTCTAACCCTAACCTCCCCACCTTGACCCTCTAAGCACCAGAGTTTTGATATCTCCAGTCTAGTATCAAGCATCCCAAAACAAGAACTATCAGAACTTGCAAATTAGTCCCTTGGGTTAGGAACCAAGAGTTTCACTAACTCCCTCTGAGAAATGGCATCAGACCCGGTAGGAATCTGATGGTTGAATGACTACAAAATTGGCTAGAAATCCAATCATAACACAACAAATATTGAACTTGAGAGTGGAAAGGTATTTGACCCAAACCATTAAACCATCACCCTTAATTCTATCACAGTAACCTCTAGCCCTTAACCCCAGCACCTAACCCTAACCCTTAATCCTCCTCCCCTATGTATAATGATAACCCGAACTCTAACCCAAAGGGCCCATATATCCTGGGTTGACTTGAACAGCCCCAGTCTTTCTTGTAATGTCCTGGGAACTCATTGGGGATATCTAACAATGTGCGTTTGAGCCATAGAAATGCTTACGAGCCAGTAGGGGCCAAAGATGTTACTGCCTAGGAACCTAATGAGAATATAACATTTACCCAAGCTAAAATCACTAGTACAACAGGGTCTGTGCAACACAAGTTAAATTGGGGACCCTGCTCCTGGTCACTCTGTGACTCAACCTCAAAGACGGGGGGTTCCAATCTCAGGCACCCACTTACACACAGACATTAACAAGAACTTGCAGTTGTCAACAGTCACACCACAAGCTGTCTGCTGTGCTGAATGGAGAGAGTGGGGCTCCGTTAGGGGACGCTCTCCCCCGGCATTGAGTGCTGGGCCCAGTGCCACGCTAGGGCCCCCGTGCTGCATGGAGCGGGGTAGGGGCTGCGTCTCATGGCCTCGCTCTCTCTCCCTTTGCAGCTAGCCCCACGGCCCCGTCTGTCTTCCCCCTGACCTCCTGCACCGGCGACGACACCCCCCAGGTCACCTTCGGCTGCCTGGCCAAAGGATACTTCCCCGAGCCGGTCACCGTGACGTGGAGCCCAAGCGTCGCCCCCTCGGGCGTGAAGACCTATCCCTCCCTGCTGCAACCTTCCAGCGGCCTCTACGCGCTCAGCAGCCAGGTCACCGTCCCGGCCAGCAGCTGGGAGTCTAACACCTATAGCTGCAACGTACAACACCGGCCCACCAGCTCCAGCATCTCCAAGGAAATCCCAAGTAGGGACAGCCTAGGGGGGAAGGGCAGGGGTTGGGGGTCTCTCAGCTCCCTGATCTGGTGACTGGTGCAGGGAGAGAGGATGGGAGCCTGCCAGTGCTGTGAGCCGAGGGAGTCACCACTGTGGGAGGAGAGATGGAGAGAGAGAGACACCACAGAGAGATGGGAGTGAATGGGGACAGGTAGATAGTGTTGGGTATGGAAAGAGAGAGACCACGCACCAAAGGGTGGAGGGACAAAAAGAGAGACCATGCAAAGAGAAGCGATGGGTGCTGCAATGCAGGGAAAGGGGCAGAGGGCTCAGTAGGGAGCCCAGTGCTGCAGGGAGTCAGGGGCTCAGTAAGGGGCGCCATGCTGTGGACAACAGGGTGCTGGGGCTCAGTAGGGGGCACTGTGCTGCAGGGAGTGAGGGCGGCCCAGGAGGGGTCTGTACAACAACTAACCCCTGCCACCCTTCTCCCAGAGCCCATCCCCATTGAACCCGAGGTGCACGTCCTCCACTCCTCCTGCAACAGCAAGCCAGGTGCCATCCAGCTGGTGTGCTTCATCTCCGGCTTCTACCCTGAGCCTTTGACAGTGGAATGGCTGGTGGACGGCAAGCCCGGGCAACTTTCTGGTGACACCGACTCTGCCAAGAAGGATGCCAACAGCCGAACCTTCAGGACCCGCAGCAATGCCAGTGTCTCCCAGGACGAGTGGCTGGAGGGCAAGACGTACACCTGCCAGGTGTACCACCCGGGCACCGGAAGCAAAAAGCAGGACCATGCCCACAAGTGCAGAGGTGACACTGAGCGGGGCCAGGCTGCCTAGGAAGGGGAGGGGGCACCGGGCTGGGCTCGAGGTGGGAGAGGAGTGGTGGGGGGAGACTGGGATGGGCTTTTTAGGAGACAGGGCATGAGAGGAGACCAGGATGGGCTTGGGCAGGGGAGACCCAGCGTAGTGGCTGACCCAGGCTCTCCCATCCCCAGAAGAAACAACATCTTCCAGCGACATCCAAGTCTTCCTGGTGCCCCCATCCCCCACCGCCCTGTACGTGACCCGGAGACCCATGCTCACCTGCCTGGTGGTCAACCTGCCGAGCGACTCCGGCCTCCGGGTGGTCTGGTCCCGGGAGAAGCCAGAGTCCATTAGCCCTGATCAGCTGGACATCGGTGACCAGTTCAACGGCACCTTCACTGCCTCCAGCTCCATGCCCATCTTCACCCGCGACTGGGAGGATGGAGAGACCTTTACCTGCAAAGTGGAGCACTCAGAGCTACCCTCGCCCCTCATCAAATCCATCTCCAAGAAGCCAGGTAAGAGGAGCTCAGGGTCCCTAAGGGGAAAGACTCCCCTATCCCCACCCCCAACAGGGGGGGATGCTCCTTAAGAGGAAGCCCCAACCCCCAACAACCTGGGATCCTGGCCCCTGAGTCCCTTTCCATCCCCAAATCCACACCCTCAAATTGTGCTCCAGAGATACCAGCTCCCAGTCCCTAGCCCCTCCATCCTGAAGGAGAGAGGGGATGTTCCTACCATCCTACACACACACACACACACACCCCATCCTTATCCCCATGTGCCCCAGATGAGTAATGTGCTTGGCTCATCTGTGTCCTCCATCCCCATCCACCGAAGGAAAGCACTCCACCCCGGGTGTCTACCTCCTGCGCCCCCACAACGAGGAGCTAAGGAGCAAAGAAGACTCCGTCAGCCTCACCTGCCTGGTGCGGGGCTTCTTCCCCGAGGACATCTCGGTGCAGTGGATGAAGAACCATGAAGGTGAAAAGGAGACTGACAACATCACCACTCCGCCCATGAAGGACAAAGATGGCGACTCGAACTTCTTCCTCTACAGCAAGCTGAAAGTCAGCAAGGCCAGCTGGAACAGCGGGGACACCTACACCTGCATGGTCATCCACGAAGCCCTGCAGATGAAGTTCACCCAACGCAGCATCAGCAAAGTCTCTGGTAAATGAAGACGTCTCCTCCCAGCCCCACTGGTAGCATTGTCCAGTACAGCTTCCTGTAAATAATCTGTGTGCCCTCAGTGACGACAAGTGAATAAACGGAACTAGTCTGAGCTCACCCCCAGGTCTCCTTGTTGTGGTGTCACTGGGTGAAAACTGCAGGTCACTCAAGGTGGACGAGGTCCCAAGTTGCAGGCTGGGAGAAACCGAGATGCTATAAGGCTGGGGGTGCTAATACCCAGATCCTGTATGGGTGGATACATATACACCATGGATGGATACATAGATACATGGGTAGATTCCATGAAAGGAAAGGTGAGTAGATGCCATGGAAGGAAGGATAGGTAGATATGTGGGTCCATGCCATTTAAGGAAGGATGAATGCATGCATGAGTACAGACACAGCATGGAAACAGTGATGGAGAGGGGGGTAGATGCACAGTTACACATATACACACGGACATACTGCAGAGGAACAGACAAATTCAAGCCAATCTCAGTTGGAAGGCCAGGTGTTCAAAGAGATGATTAGACGGATACATACTTCAGGGGGCAGGAGATATCACCAAGAGATATCACAAGGAGGAGGAGAGAAATAGAAAGATCATTATTTGGATTAAATTAACTCCTATACCCCCAACTGAGACCAGGACCCTGTTGGGATGGGCACGGCACAGACAGTGGGAGACAGTCCTTCTCACAACCTAAATACAGAAAGAGGAGGAGGAGAAACAGAGGTACCAAGAGTGGAAGGGACCTGCCCAAAATCACCGAGCATGTCAATGACAGAGCTAGAAACAGAATCCAGGTGTCCTGAATGGCCCACCCAGTGTGCCTGCAACTAGACTGCACTGCACTCAGGGAATGATGGTTGGATGACTCAAAGAGGGTGGATGCCAATGGATAAACAGATGCCGAGGGATAGAAAAAGTGTATGGGGATCCGCAGATGGGTGGACGGATGGATAGAGGGGTGCGTGTGGGGGTATAGATGGATGGATGGTGAATGTTGGATGGGTACACTTTCTGAAGGATTGATGGATGGATAAATAGATGGACTGTCATAGATGGACAGGAGGAGATGGGGATGAATGGATGTATAAATGAATGTCAATGGATTGGTAGTTACATATGGCACTGGACTGGTACCGATGGGGATGGGCAGGTGGATGGATGAATGGGTTGTTTTCCATAGTGAATGAGTGATAGATGGAGATGAAAGGATGGGTAAATATGATAATGGCTGACTACATATATTTGGGAAAGGATGGATGGCAATGAATGGATTAGTGTCAATGGGTACCAATGGTGATGGAGGGATAGGGGTGGATGAATACTGAAAGGGATATATAGATAAGTGCAAGGGGTTGCAGAGATGGATGGTGAGGGATGAGGATGGATGGACAGACAGACAGGACATTGGATGGATGGATGGTTAGGAACAAGAATGGATGGATGGGTACAGATCAGTGTGGGTGGATGGAAGATACAGATGAGGGTGGATGGATGGTGAGGGATGAGCAAGGATGGATGGATGGTACAGATCAGGAGGGATGGGTAGATGATGGTTATGGATGAAGAAGGATGGATGGATGGCTAAGCAATCCCTAGGATCCCACTGAGGCAAGGTCCTCTAAGCTAGAACCTTTGTATGCCCAGAGGGGCATTGTGTCAGGGTCAGCATTTACTCCACATCCCATCCCACCCCAGAGAGGAGCAGGGAGAGTTTCCAGACAGAATCAGTGGAGGGAGGGCAATTCAAATTCCCCGACCCCTAAACACACCTCCCCCACTGGCTAGGAGGCTAAGGGGTCTCCCTCCACCCCCGACCCTCTGTGGAAACTGGGGAGGGGGTGGTAGAACAACAGACAGCAAACACCCCGCACCAGGGATCAGCTCCTGGCACCCAGTGCTCGCAAAGCAGCACCAGCAGTAGGGCTGTTATCTGAAGCAGACACTAAGCAAGGGCTCAGCTAAAGTCTCACGAGCTCCGGTGACATAGGGGGCCCAGGCAGTGGGGTGGGACACAGGAGGCAGACTCCTCTATGGCCCCACACACGAGCTCTGTCTCCTACCTAGCCCCAACAGGGCACCCACACACATACACGCACATGTGTGTGTGTGTGTCGGCCCCAGGGCTGGATGGGCGAGCGCAGGGCTCGAACACACCAGTGCCGAGGACAGAGCTCCACGCATGGTGCTAAAGGGTGCGTAGCCAGCAGCAGCAGTGTGAGGGCTGTTCTCCTGGGGCCGTGCAGTTGCTAGCAGGGAGGGGCACACAAAGTAGGAGACTGCAGTGGTTGCTGAGAGAGAGAGAGAGAGAGAGCTCAATCTGGTACAGATGGACACACATGTAACATGGCATGACCCAGAGACCCTCCCGCCTGGGCGGTGATGTTTGTACACACAGAGACACACAACACAGAGAGACACAAACATGCACCCAGAAGCAGCCACACAGCCTGGTCTCCCTCCACTCTCAGCCAGCTCTAAGAGGCAGCCATCTCTGGGACAGGTGTTACAGGAATCCCTCACCCCGTGCTGAGTTGCTTCCCCTCTGGGATGGAACATGGGGGCTGTTTATACACGGACCCCTCACCGAGCACTGAGACATGTCTGACTCTTGGGTGGGGTATGCGGGGGTCAGTTTATATGGGGATATCTCACCCGTCTCTAAGAAGCAGCTACCAACTCCAACCAAATCCTTGGATCCCCCTTTACATAGGGAATGAGACCTGCGTCATCCAGAAGCCATGCACACCTGCAGGGAGCATGGCAGTGGACTCAGTATGGAGGGTTCTCCCCCCACAGTCAGAGCTGACCTCAATGCCCCCACTGCTGTGCTAGGGGGCGCCATCCTGCAGGGGGCACCATCTTTCCTCTGAGAGATCCTGAGCCTCCCCACCATTAAATTACTCATGGCTCTGTTCCTCAAAGCGACACTGTTCCGCAGCCCCCATGTCAGCTACAGCTTGGCATTTGGACAAGGGGTCCCTATCTAAACAGCCCCTGTGTCCCACACCAAAGGGGGCCACATCTCTGTGCCGGCCGAGAGAGCCCCCTATGAACAGCCACCAGATGCCACCATCCCAGTGCCACCCAAGGGAGCCCTAAATAAACAGCCCCAGAGGCGGCTGTGTTCCATCTGAAGCAACTCCTGAGTGTTAGGTACATTGGGATCAGCGTCATAGAGGAACACACATGAAATCCATCCATCCTGGTCTTTAGGGGGCTCCCCCATCGCTGCTGCATCCCAGCACCTCACACACATTCTGAGGGATCCTGAGCCACCTCGCTTGTGGGAATGGAGGGATGGAGAATGTGTGCAAACGGAGAGAGTGAGTGAAGATGTGTGGAATGCATGGTTGGATGAATGGACAGTTGTGTATAGGGATGGATGGGTGGAGGCATGTGTGGTCATGGATGGATGGGTGGAGGGGTGGGTGGGGATGGATGGATGGATGGATGGTTGTTTCTAGAGATGAATGGGTGGCGGGGTGTGTGGTCATGGATGGATGGTTGCATCTAGAGATGGACGGATGGTTGTATCTAGAGATGGATAGGTAGAGGGTGGGTGGGGATGGATGGATGGTTGTATCTAGAGATGGATGGGTGGAGGGGTGAGTGGTCATGAATGGATGGTTGCATCTAAAGATGGATGGATGGTTGTATCTGGAAATGGATGGCTAGAGGGGTGGGTGGGGATGGATGGATGGATGGTTGTTTCTAGAGATGGATGGGTGGAGGGGTGTGTGGTCATGGATGGATGGTTGCATCTAGAGATGGACGGATGGTTGTATCTAGAGATGGATAGGTAGGGGGTGGGTGGGGATGGATGGATGGTTGTATCTAGAGATGGATGGGGGAGGGGTGTGTGGTCATGGATGGGTCGGGTGAGGGCTGTATGGGAGTGTATGGAGGGATGGATGGATGGTTGTATCTTAACACAGATAGGTGGGCAGGACATCGCTAGGGATGGATGGATGGATGGATGGCGGGGTCGGTCTAGAGATGGATGGGTGGAGGGGTGTGTGGTTTAGGATGGCTGGATATGTCTAGAGAGGGAATGGTGGAGGGATGGAAGGATGAGAAGGGGATAGGCGGGTTGATGTTGGATGCAGAGTCCGAGCTCTCTCTGTCACAGTGGCTGAGTCGGAGTTGATGTCTCTTTCTCTCCCCCCAACAGAGATGATCATGTCGGGTGAGTTTTGCAGCGATGACGGAGATGAAGAGCTTGATGGCCTCTGGTCCAGCCTCTCAGTCTTTATAACCCTCTTCCTCTTGAGCGTCTGCTACAGTGCCACCGTGACCCTGTTCAAGGTGAGAGAGAGAACATAGGAACGAAGGAATGAACGAGTTTAGCTCAGTAGAGGGCAGCTTGGAAGGGAAAGAAAGAACAGAAGAAGGAAAGAGAAAGACAAATAGGTGAATAAGAGAGACTGAGTGAATGAGACGCAGACATAAAAGTAGGAAGGGATGACACAGACAGACAGACCGAGCAGCTCCCCCAGCGCTGACCCCTCTCACCCCTGCTCCCTCTGCCGCCCTGCAGGTGAAGTGGCTGTTCTCCACCGTGGTGCAGCTGAGGCGTGCGAGGGGCCCCGAGTACAAGAACGCTGTCCAGCGCGTGGTGTAGGGGCCGCTGCCCCCATCCGCCCGGAGACAAGGGGCCGGGACTCCCGGCTCTATTGGTGACACCACCCTGAGTCCCACAGCTGCCCCCCACCACTGCTGTGCCTCTGGGAGACCCCCTGGGGGAGCGAGGAGCTCACCCCACATGGCCTAATCCGCCCTCAGCCACTGGGGACGCTGCCCCGCTGGGAGCTGGGCTGAGACCGGACAACTCGTACCATGCAGGGAACCAGCGCCCCTAGAGAGGAAACAACCCGAGTCCCACTTCCCACCTTCCTGAGCCCAACAGCCCCCTGCTCTAGGACTGGATCAGAGCCAGCACCCCCTAGAGCGGAAAGGCCCCATATCCCCTTCCCCACCCCCTGCGCCAGCCAGCCCCCCGCCCTGGGGCAGGACCATAGCCAGAGTTGTGTCTGTCGTGCTGTATGTTGCATATTTAGCTCTTCATTGGGATTTTTGTGTGTGGTGTGTGTGTGGGTGTGACTTTTGTTGTGTGCACTGAGTGACAATAAATAAATAAATAAATAAATATACAAATCAGGCTCCATCTCATTCACAAGCTCCATCCCCGACTTTCAGGGACCCCGGACACCCTCCAGAGGGTCATGTCGTGTCTGTAGGGGGCGCCTCCCGGCATGGAGAATAAAATGAAGGATGCCCGCTGCACTGGCCCCAATGGGAGATGGGGGCCTAGCTACGAACCCAGAGAGCTGGGACTGAGGGGCACTAAGGGGAGATCTCTGGGGCAGGGAATACCACTGATCAGCCAAGAAAGAAAGAAAGAGAGTTTTGTGCATGTCTGAGAATGGACGGATGCGTAGATAGAGCTGGGATAGATAGATAGATGCGTAGACGGGGCTGGGACATACAGTGGGTACCGTTCTCCTTGGTTAAATCCCCCAAACCACCCTGAAATGCAGCCACCAATTCTTAACTTCTTTTATTTTCGATCAATCTCACAATTCCCGTGTAAGTTGCAAGTTAAACGATGGATCAAATGAGACTCTTCTCCCTCGCCAGAGTCCACGTTGACCAGCCCTCAGGACACTACAGCCCTGCACACACAGACACACAAGGAAATCCAGTCCCTGCCGTGGGATGGGGGTGGAGGATTGAGGGGCACGGGGCTGAGCTCAAGCTCCAGCGTGGGCTGCCCCACTGGGATGTCCGGAGAAAGATTCTGCCCTCCCTGCTCTGGGTTCTGCGGAGCTCAGACCCTTCAGCAGCCGTTGTCACGCCCTCCGCGCTGCCGTGGAACATGGTGCCTCCCGGTGTCCGGAGAGGGGGCCGGAGCCCGGGAGGGCTGAAGATGGAGGGAGGGAATGAAGAGGACGAAGCAGTGCTGTCCCCTCCTAGGAGCCCGGAGCCGGGCACTCACCGCACCTGTGGGACACAGAGAGCAGAGGGGTTCAGCCGGTGCCGCTCACGGGCAGCATCCTCGGCTGGGAGAGCAAGGCCAGAAGGGACCCTTGGGACCATCTAGCCTCGCCCAGCCATGCCTGCGTCCTGCCAGGATGTCTGGGTTCAGCTGCAGCTCATCTTCCAGACAGAGACACCAGCCTTGTCAAACCGCCTCAGGGAACGGCCACTGCCCAGCGGGTGCCGCACACCAAGTCCCTGGGGAGCCGCAGCTGCCTCCGCCGATTCTCCCTGCTTCTGGTACCAGCCCCATTGCAACGCGGCCCGGCACAGAACCGGCTTCACGGGCACCTCTGGCCCTTTGTGCTTCTGGGCCCGACCACTGATCCTTAGTGATCACAGCTGAGTGCTTATTGATTGACGCTCATTGAGCCTTGCTCTTGGAACATTTCCTCTTGCTTCTTAATTAGGGATCATTCATTTTTGGTCATTGATCATTAATTCCTGATTATTGACAAGTGATTCTTATCAATTGATAATTATTAGCAGCTTATTGATGCTTGATCCTCGATTCTTTAACATTAATTACTGATCTGTGAGTGTTGATTATTGATAATTAATTGCAGATTAATGGCTATTCAGCATTAAGTACAGATCACTAGGTACTGACCAGGGATAGCCAATCCGTGATTATTGATTTCTCAGTGATAAATAATTGGAATTGATAATAGACTGTTGATTCTCATGTATTGATCACTGGTGCATTAACCTTGATGGCAGCACATTCATTAGTGATGACGGGTGGTGGATTATTAATAAGTAATCGCTCCTGATTCTCTCTCATTGATCGCTGGTCACTGTCAGGAATCAGGGCTGGCAGCAGAGCCAGTCCCAGGCAACCTGACGTGCGCACCTGGCCTGGAGCCGGCTGCCTGATTGGCTCCCCCCTGATTGCTTGGCGGAGTCAGCAGCCCGGTTCATGAGCCCAGCAGAAGTTAAGCAGCTGCCCAAAGAATTTCCCCAGGGCTGCGATAGCAGCTGTGACTGCTTGTTCCAGCCCTGCACCTGCCTTCTTCCCATCTGGGTCCAGCCCAGCTCCTGCCTTCTTCCCGTCTGGGTCCAGCCATGCGCCTAACCCTGGGCTCCAATTCCTGACTGTGGCTCTCGCCCTTGGCTCTGGCCTCTGACAATCACTGACTATGGGTGGTGATGGTGATGGTGATGGCGGCTGGCTGCATGCTGATGGCGTGGGATCGATTCTTGAGCACGGGTTGTTGCTCTCAGCGGTGACGCGGGACCATGAAGGTAGCTGTTGCTCTTACCTTAAGCAGCGTGACGCCGGTGCTGTACAACAGGCTGAGCAGGAAGAGAGCAATGAAGGCAACAGGTGTCCAGAGACCGTCAGATTCCTCCTCTCCTCCTTCAACAGGGATGCCTTGGTCCTCCACTAGGCAGTGAGGAGCTGGGGATGAGACAAACGTGCCGGTTAGAGAGGCCTCTTCGTTAACCCAGGGAGCTGAGTGGGCACAGCGGGGAGCTCCGATCTGGGCTCTGGGCAGGAGATCCCCATCCAGGGCCAGAGACAGAGGGTCCCTGCCAGGGGAGACCGGGCAGGCTGCAGGGGGAGACCCCCCCGTCACAGGCTGCAATTCTCACAGCAGCCTCAGGGATTTCAGCCCCAACTTCCATTAAATTTCACTCCCTTTGGCTCCTTTACACACCCCAGCCACCCCGAGCATGCGATTCCCCTCCCCAGGCCAGCAACAGAGCTGGGCTGAGACCTGCCAATTCATAGCTCAATGAGGCCATGCACACAGCGGCATCTTCCCAGCCAATGCCAGTTCATTCCAATGCTGCCCTTCCAGATTTTGTGCCTGTGGCAGGGTGTGCATACCCGCACTAGCCAGGAAAGGGTTAATCACAACCTAGGGGTGGAGGAAGTCCTTCACCTCACACCATGCTAAGCAAGCTCCAAATGCTGTGCTGGTAGGAAGAAGAGCAGGCCAGCTCACTCTGCACTGACCGCCAAGGAGGAAGGACACTTGGTCGAGGCTCCAACCCAGGAGCCATTACAGCCCTTGCCTGTGGAAGGTGGACATCTCGAGACACAGACCTGGGACCTCTTGCCTTCAGCTGACCAGCTGCAGTCGGAGTCCCAGGGAAATACCTGCTCCGAGGAGTTCGCAGACCCCAACGTGATATGGACTGCAGCTTCAGGAAGCCAGGTAGCAAGTGACCCAGGGAGGTGGAGGGAGTGGTATCTCCCACCCGTCTAAGGTCAGCATGTTGCAATCAGGGGAGGAAAGCAATAACAGACAATGCGGAAATGGCAGAGGTGCTTAATGACCTCTGTGTTTCCGTTTTCACCAACAAGGTTGGTGCCGATTGGACGTCTAACGTAGTGAATGCCAGTGAAAATGAGGTAGGATCAGAGGCTAAAATAGGGAAAGAACAAGTTAAAAATTACTTAGTCATGTTAGATGTCTTCAAGTCACCAGGGCCGGATGAAACACATCCTAAAATACTCGAGGAACTGACTGAGGAGATATCAGAGCCATTAGCCATTATCTTTCAAAAGTCATGGAAGTTGGAGGAGATTGCAGAAGACTGGAAAAGGGCAAATCTAGTGCCCATCTATAAAAATGGAAATAAGGACAACCTGGGGAATGACAGACCAATCAGCTTAACTTCTGTACCCAGAAAGATAATGGAGCAAATAATTAAGCAATCAATTTGCAAACATGTAGAAGAAAATAAGGTGATAAGTAACAGCATGCATTTGTCAAGAACAAATCGTGTCAAACCAACCTGATAGCTTTTTTTGATGGGGAACAAGCCTTGTGGATAGGGCAGAAGCGATAGACATGGTATATCTTGACTTTAGGAAGGCTTTTGGTACAGTCTCATGGGACCTTCTCATAAAAAAACTAGGTAAATGCAGACTAGATGGAACTACAATGAGGTGGGTGTATAACTGGTTGCAAAACCGTTCCCAGAATGTAGTTATCAGTGGTTCACAGTCATGATGGAAGGGAATAATGAGTGGGGTCCCACAGGGATCAGTTCTGGGACCAGTTCTGTTCAATATCTTCATCTAACATGACATCAATGATTTAGATAATGGCATAGAGAACACACTTATAAAGTTTGTGGACGATACCAAGCTGGGAGGGGTTGCAAGTGCTTTGGAGGTTAGGATTAAAATTCAAAATGATCTGGACAAAGTGGAGAAATGTTCTGAAGTTCAGGAAGGACAGGCAGGGCAGAAAAGGTGGGGGAGTAGCACTGTATGTAAGGGAGCAGTATGACTGCTCAGAGCTCCGGTACGAAACTGCAGAAAAACCTGAGTGTCTCTGGATTAAGTTTAGAAGTGTGAGCAACGAGAGTGAAGTAGTGGTGGGAGTCTGCTATAGACCACTGGACCAGGGGGATGAGGTGGATGAGGCTTTCTTCCAGCAACTTGCAGAAGCTACTAGATCGCACGCCCTGGTTCTCATGGGTGACTTTAATTTTCCTGATATATGCTGGGAGAGTAATACAGCGGTGCATAGACAATCCAGGACGTTTTTGGAAAGCGTAGGGGACAATTTCCTGGCGCAAGTGCTAGAGGAGCCAACTGGGGGGGAGCTTTTCTTGACCTGCTGCTCACAAACTGGGAAGAATTAGTGGGGGAAGCAAAAGTGGATGGGAATCTGGGAGGCAGTGACCATGAGTTGGTTGAGTTCAGGATCCTGACACAGGGAAGAAAGGTAAGCAGCAGGATATGGACCCTGGACTTCAGGAAAGCAGACTTCGACTCCCTCAGGGAACGGATGGGTAGGATCCCCTGGGGGACTAACATGAAGGGGAAAGGAGTCCAGGAGAGCTGGCTGTATTTCAAGGAATCCCTGTTGAGGTTACAGGGACAAACCATCCCGATGTGTCGAAAGAATAGTAAATATGGCAGGCGACCAGCTTGGCTTAACGGTGAAATCCTAGCGGATCTTAAGCATAAAAAAGAGGCTTACAAGAAGTGGAAGGCTGGACATATGACCAGGGAGGAGTATAAAAATATTGCTCGGGCATGTAGGAATGAAATTAGGAGGGCCAAATCGCACCTGAAGCTGCAGCTAGCGAGAGATGTTAAGAGTAACAAGAAGGGTTTCTTCAGGTATGTTAAAAGAAAAGGAGTACTTGTGGCACCTTAGAGACTAACCAATTTATTTGAGCATGAGCTTTCGTGAGCTACAGCTCACTTCATCAGATGTTTACCGTGGAAACTGCAGCAGACTTTATATACACACAGAGAATATGAAACAATACCTCCTCCCACCCCACTGTCCTGCTGGTAATAGCTTATCTAAAGTGATCAACAGGTGGGCCATTTCCAGCACAAATCCAGGTTTTCTCACCCTCCACCCCCCACACAAATTCACTCTCCTGCTGGTGCTAGCCCATCCAAAGTGACAACTCTTTACATAATCAAGTAGGGCTATTTCCTGCATAGATCAAGGTTTTCTCACATCCCCCCCACCCCCATACACACACAAACTCACTCTCCTGCTGGTAATAGCTCATCTAAACTGACCACTCTCCAAGTTTAAATCCAAGTTAAACTAGAACATCTGGGGGGGGGGGGTAGGAAAAAACAAGAAGAAACAGGCTACCTTGCATAATGACTTAGCCACTCCCAGTCTCTATTTAAGCCTAAATAAGAAGAAAGCCAAGGAAAGTGTGGGCCCCTTAATGAATGAGGGAGGCAACCTAGTGACAGAGGATGTGGAAAAAGCTAATGTACTCAATGCTTTTTTGGCCTCTGTCTTCACGAACAAGGTCAGCTCCCAGACTGCTGCGCTGGGCATCACAACATGGGGAATAGATGGCCAGCCCTCTGTGGAGAAAGAGGTGGTTAGGGACTATTTAGAAAAGCTGGACGTGCACAAGTCCATGGGGCCGGACGAGTTGCATCCGAGAGTGCTGAAGGAATTGGCGGCTGTGATTGCAGAGCCATTGGCCATTATCTTTGAAAACTCGTGGCGAACGGGGGAAGTCCCGGATGACTGGAAAAAGGCTAATGTAGTGCCAATCTTTAAAAAAGGGAAGAAGGAGGATCCTGGGAACTACAGGCCAGTCAGCATCACCTCAGTCCCCGGAAAAATCATGGAGCAGGTCCTCAAAGAATCAATCCTGAAGCACTTACATGAGAGGAAAGTGATCAGGAACAGTCAGCATGGATTCACCAAGGGAAGGTCATGCCTGACTAATCTAATCGCCTTCTATGATGAGATTACTGGTTCTGTGGATGAAGGGAAAGCAGTGGATGTATTGTTTCTTGACTTTAGCAAAGCTTTTAACAGTGTCTCCCACAGTATTCTTGTCAGCAAGTTAAAGAAGTACGGGCTGGATGAATGCACTATAAGGTGGGTAGAAAGTTGGCTAGATTGTCGGGCTCAACGGGTAATGACCAATGGCTCCATGTCTAGTTGGCAGCCGGTGTCAAGTGGAGTGCCCCAGGGGTCGGTCCTGGGGCCGGTTTTGTTCAATATCTTCATAAATGATCTGGAGGATGGTGTGGATTGCACTCTCAGCAAATTTGCGGATGATACTAAACTGGGAGGAGTGGTAGATACGCTGGAGGGCAGGGATAGGATACAGAGGGACCTAGACAAATTGGAGGATTGGGCCAAAAGAAATCTGATGAGGTTCAATAAGGATAAGTGCAGGGTCCTGCACTTAGGACAGAACAACCCAATGCACAGCTACAGACTAGGGACCGAATGGCTAGGCAGCAGTTCTGCGGAAAAGGACCTAGGGGTGACAGTGGACGAGAAGCTGGATATGAGTCAGCAGTGTGCCCTTGTTGCCAAGAAGGCCAATGGCATTTTGGGATGTATAAGTAGGGGCATAGCAAGCAGATCGAGGGACGTGATCGTCCCCCTCTATTCGACATTGGTGAGGCCTCATCTGGAGTACTGTGTCCAGTTTTGGGCCCCACACTACAAGAAGGATGTGGATAAATTGGAAAGAGTCCAGCGAAGGGCAACAAAAATGATTAGGGGTCTGGAACACATGACTTCTGAGGAGAGGCTGAGGGAACTGGGATTGTTTAGTCTGCGGAAGAGAAGAATGAGGGGGGATTTGATAGCTGCTTTCAACTACCTGAGAGGTGGTTCCAGAGAGGATGGTTCTAGACTATTCTCAGTGGTGGAAGAGGACAGGACAAGGAGTAATGGTCTCAAGTTGCAGTGGGGGAGGTTTAGGTTGGATATTAGGAAAAACTTTTTCACTAGGAGGGTGGTGAAACACTGGAATGCGTTGCCTAGGGAGGTGGTGGAATCTCCTTCCTTAGAAGTTTTTAAGGTCAGGCTTGACAAAGCCCTGGCTGGGATGATTTAATTGGGGATGGGTCCTGCTTTTGAGCAGGGGGTTGGACTAGATGACCTCCTGAGGTCCCTTCCAACCCTGATATTCTATGATTCTATGATTCTAAGTAAAAAGGATGAAATTCAATAAGGACAAATGAAAAGTACTCCACTTGGGAAGGAACAATCTTCCGCTCTACTCCGTGCTGATTAGGCCTCAACTGGAGTATTCTGTCCGGTTCTGGGTGCCATATTTCAGGAAAGATGTGGACAAATTGGAGAAAGTCAGAGAAGAGCAACAAAAATGATTAGAAGTCTAGAAAACATGAGCTTTCAGGGAGGATTAAAAATTGGGATTGTTTAGGCTGGAAAAGAGAAGGTTGAGAGGGGACATGATAACAGCTTTCAAGAACATAAAAGGTTCTTACAAGGAGGAGGGAGAAAAATTGCTCTCCTTAACCTCATAGGGTAGGACAATTAGCAATGGGCTTAAATTGCAGCAAGAGAGGTGTCGGTTGGACACTAGAAAAAACTTCCTGTCAGGGTGGTTAAGCACTGGCATAAATTGACTAGCGCGGTTGTGGAATCTCCATCACTGGAGATTTTTAAGAGCAGGTGAGACAAACACCTGTCATGGGTGGTCTAGATAATACTTAGTCCTGCCATGAGTGCAGGGGACTGGACTAGATGAGCGCTCAGGTGAGCCCGTGTCCCACTGCCCTTGCCTCATCCCCTCCGGTGACAGCCCCTGGGTTTGGCCATTACCACACTGCCCTGCATTTGAGGTCCTCTCTATTCACTTTGGTGGCTAGGCCACACTCCCCTACACTCAAGGGCTGCCATATTGACTCTAGCCCCAAGAAAACAAAGTCCTGCACTTCAGGGCTGATATATTCACCATGGGCACTAGGCCACACCGCTCTGTGCTCATGGATTCACTTTAGCAGACTTATCCTCCAGGAACTTATCTAATTTCCTTTTTCAACCCACTTATATTTTGGGCCATCACAACATCCCCTGACAACTACTTCCACATGTTGACTCTGTTGTGTGAAGAAGTTCTTTCTTGTGTTTGTTTGAAACCAGCTGCCATTTAATTTCATTGGGTGACCCCAGGTTCTTGTATTATGTGAAGGGGAAAATAACACTTCCTGATTTACTTTCTCCACACCCGCCATGATTTTATAGACCTCTGTCATATCCCCCTTAGTCATTTCTTTTCTAAGATGAAAAGTCCCAGCCTGTCTAGTCTCTCCTCAGTCGGAAGCTGTTCCATCCCCGTGATCAATGTTGTCCCTTTTCTCTGTACCTTCTCCATTTCTAATACATCTTTCTTGAGATGGGGCGACCAGAATTTCATGCAGTATTCAAGCTGTGGGCATACCATAGATTTATACAGTGGCATTATAAGATTTACTGCCTTAATATCTGTCCCTTTCCTAATGGTTCCTACCATTGTTACCTTTTCTGACTGTCACTCTGTGTTGACTCCAGAACTGAATGCTGTATTCCGGTTTTGGTCTCCCTAACCCCGTACACAGAGGTGAAATCACTTCCCCTGCACACCACCCCCATGTTTATACATCCAGGGACAGAGCTGGGAGGAATGAAGGCTCCTAACTCAGTCTCACCCTCCTGCCTATCTCCCTGAAGACATAACACCAAATTCCTGGGCGCTCTGCCTCTAACCTTATGTGGTCAAGTGAGGACGCATCTCCTAAGGGATCTCACGCCAGAGTGGCTAGGGCTACATTGTGAGACAGGTGCAATAGTTACGAAACAAGTCTTGGAGATGGGGGATCAGGGCTCTATTCCCACCTCTCCCACTGACCTGCAGTGTGACCCGAGACAAGCCACTTGGGCTGGGGACTTTAAAGGACTCTTAGGAAATTAGGTGCCAGTGAAATAAACTCACAATTGAATGGGAGTTGGGTGTCTCGTTCCCTTTTAGCTTCCCAATTTTAATCCCTTTGTGCCAAAATATCAGCTCCTTGGTTCCAGGACATTTGCTCTGCGTGTGTTCGTACAGGCCCATGCAATGGGGCCCTGACATCAGTCAGGAGATGTAGGAGCTGCAATATCATGAATAATAATGGATAGATAGCAACTCACTGCAGAGGGATGGGCAGGTAGAAACATGACACTGCATGAGGATGGATGGATGGATGCAGAGAGGATATTGCATAATTTTGCATGCATGGATGGACGGACATTGTGCAATCAAGGAAACAGGTACTGCAGAAGGTAGGATGGATGGATAGATACTGTGGAAGGATGAATTGACGTAGACAATCCATAAAGAAAGAAAGAAAGAAAGAAAGAAAGAAAGAAAGAAAGAAAGAAAGAAAGAAAGGTGGGGGGATACATCTAGATATTGTGGGAGGAAGGGTGGATGAGACACAGAGACAGTCTCCGCCAGAAGACACACCCTTCATCACAAACTCTAGCATGCTGCATTTTTATTTGGGCATATTCCACACACAGCCACGCTCTGTACACCAGAGCTCCCACAGCTTTACACACAGGCTAAGAGGAATCCCAGAGCCCACGAGGTTCTCTGGCCATCTCAGATATGTCGTGAGGAGCCCACGCGGCTCTGCTCCTCAGTAGCAGGTGATGTCAGTATCGGACAAGATCACAGAAACATTGACGGCGGTGGGTTTACCGGAGGCTTTGTCCACGCTCCGGTGGATGAAGGTCATGGGCAGACCCTCGTGCCCCACCACGCAGGCGTACGTGTTCCCCCGTTCCCATTCAGATGCCAAGACATTGAGCTTGCTGTAGATGAAGTAGCGCTCCTCCTTCCCAGCCTCCCGGACGGGGCCGATGTTGGTGTAGGCTTCCTGGGGCACGGGCCGGTCCTGCTGGGTCCATGTCACCAAGATGTCTCTGGGCCGGAAGCCGGAGGCCAGGCAGGTGATGGTGGCCGATTCCCGGAGAGCCAGCTCCTCAGCGTGAGGAGGGGAGATGTAGACAGAAGGGGCCCGGAGGGAAACCACTGCCATGAGAAACAGCAAAGGGTTAATGTGAAGGATTAGAATGCAGGAGTCCTGGCTACCATCCTCCACCCTCATCGCCCTGCTATATCCCACGAGACCCCCCACTCCCCACCCAGACCCATGGATACAATCCAGGAGTTCAGACCACACTAACCCACTAGATCCAAATACCTTCCCTGAAAAGTGGCTAGAACTCAGGACTCATGGCTTCCAGTCTCCCTATTCTAACCCACGACAACCCACTCCCCTCCCAGAGACAGAAAAAGAACCCAGGAGTCCTGACTCTGTCCCCTTCTGTCTCATAAATTTGCCTGTTTCATCCCAACCACAAATTTGCGACTCCCAGTCCCAAAGACCTCAAGCCGGTTCACAGCTAGAGACAGAAGGTCCCGTCTCCCATTCCCCACATCCTGAGCCAGCCACTCTCCCAAGCCTGCAGCCGGATGGCAGCTGGCGCCCCCTACAGGGGAAAGGCTGAGTTCTTACTGTGTCTCTTGCGGATGCTCTTGACAATGGCCGACGGGATGTCTTGGTGCTTCACGGTGCAGGTGAACTCCTCCCCCGCCTGCCACTCCTCCACGCACACCCGCAGGATGCTGGTTGCACTGTAGGTGCCATCTTCCTGCAGCACTGCCTCCCTGGAGACCACGGCCAACGGGCCCCCACTACCCCGGTTCCAGGAGACCTCCAGGCTTCCGGGGGTCTCCATGCTGCTCACCAAACAACTGATGGTGGCGTTCTGCCCTATGTAGAGGTCCTCCAGGGAAGGGGGAAGGAGAGAGACCTCCAGAGGGTGTCGATTACAGTTGCTGACACCTGGTGGGGGGCAGGAGGCAGCGTTGAGGGCTGGGCTGAGCAAATATTTCAACAGGCACGAGGTGGTAACTGAGTGCCTCTCTCTCAGGGGCGCAAAGCCCAGGGGCTGTTTGGGAAAGGGGCTGAGGGTCATTGGAGGTGGAAATAGGCCACTGGGTTCCCTGGTAGAAGGGGCGGGACCCTCATCTTATGGAGCAGCGGAGAAAATGGCTGAGATTTTCCAACCAACAGAGAGATTGGGATTCCTGGGTCCAATTATGCTTATTTGGGTCTCTCGGTGTCAGGAGCAAATCTGAAGGTCTCCGGCTTTGTTGGGAGAAAGCCCCATTGCAGAAAACATGGCCAGGGACAGACCTGCCCTGGTTGCTCAACTCAGGGTCCTTCCAGACAGAAATTCATGAGCTTGATGACCCACCTGAGCTCAATACAGTTATTCCTCTTTCCCAGAGATGGCAGCTGGTACAAAGGACAAATGACCTGCCCACGGTCATGACTGGCACCCAGATCCTCCTGCCCTAACCACTAGACCCCACACTGCACCCACGGCTCAGGACGGAACTTGTGTTCCCTAAACCCTACCCCCTGCACAGGCAGAAGGGCCATTTATATTGCACACCCATGGCCTGCCGAGGTTCCTCAGGTCATGAGTCCCGCAACTCCCACCGCAAGCCGATGGAGGAGGGGAGACCTCGAATCACTTTAGAAATCTCAGCAGGGAAGCCCAGACTGACGGGAATCCTGGCACCCGGGGACAATGTCCTCTATTGAATGTTGTGTGAAGAATATGCATGGTGTCACTCATGAGATTAGTTTCTAAAGTGGATGCTGCTGGAGCTGGGATTCCAAATTCATATGGACGTCCAAGCCCCACTGTGGGGCAATGGAGCTGAGGGGTTTCTCTCCTTTGTTTGCATGAATTCGTCAGCTTCTGAATCCGATATGGAATCTGCCCCACCCCAGCTCATCTTTTCCTTGAGAACAGATTTTAATTGGGTGCCTGTCATGGCTGCAGATCCATAAAGACATTCCTAATGTGTCAGCAACAAATTTGAGGAATAAAAAGGGACAATAAGGACAAAATTGTGAATCAACCACCTTGGGAATCCATGTCCAAGTGTGGAGCAAACAACTCCCAGGGGGATCCATGGTTAAGAAGGAAAGAAATTTTTCAGTGAACCACCTCCCTGCCATGAAAGTCTTCCGTGAACTTTCCCCAAGAGCAAGAGTGTCCATCCCAATGTCTTGGCCAAATCACAGCCCAATGAGATTACATTCTGCACCCGCCCTTAAATTCCCTCTTGCACTTAGGACAGTTTTCCTGCATTTCCGTTAGTGGTGATGGGGTCTATGAAGCTGCAGAATCATCTCCTCCAGGGGTGGGGTGGGATCCCCATTACTTGGGGCATTTCGGACTGGATAATGCTTTGGGAATACAGGAAACTCTCCTGCACTGGAGTGGAGGGGAGGTTCCCACCCAGCTCAGGTTGCAATAAATCTTGGTTTCACCAAAGATGACATCATAACGGAGAAAGAAATCCTTCATTGCCACGCCCCCTCCCCCCACCAGAGTTCACGTGGAGTCATGCGGTTGTTTATGCCATTGGCTGGACGGGATAAGAACACATGTGGACATCCCCAAATTAATACCTGCCTCTGAGAACCCACTTACCGAGGGACACCTTTTCCACAACCCTCTTGGGCTCTTCCATGGCCGGGTGATGCACCACACAGGTGTAATTTCCTTGTTCTTGACTTGGCTCAACCTTCAGGACGCTGTAGGCAGAGAAAGTGCCACTTCCTGACACAGGGCCATTGTTGTAACTGGGCTTGAGTTCCGGGGAGTTGTTCTTCAACCATGACATGCTGATCTCTTCAGGGTAGAAGCCACTAGCTTCGCAGATGAGAGTCAAGGAGACTCTGTTCCCGGAGATGTCTTCGTGGTAGGCTTGGGAGACAGTGACTGTGGGCTCCTTCTTACTGATGCCTAAATGAAAAGGAAGAGGGGCAAGAGAAGAATAAGATTTGGTTTGTCTGTCTAAGTTACGGACTTAGATCCAGCAGCTATCACTGTGTGAATGGGCCAGGGAGGGCAGTTGTTCAGGGTACGTGTGAAGCTAAAAACCAGGCAAAATAAAAACCCAACCCTTGAGCATCATCTCCCTTGAAACTCAAAGAGCCTGGATCTTCACCCAAAGACTCAAATGAACTCCAAAGCCTTCCCCGCAGAATGCACAGTGAACTTCCAGATCCTCAACCTTCAACGGCAACAACTTAACAACATCATATTCGTCTTCTTCCCCTCCCTTGTTTTTGTAATCACTTCCTTCCTCCTTATCTTCATCTTCTCCAGCATTCTAACGTTCTTTCTTTTTTTCTCCTTCAGCATCTTCATTTCCTTCTTCATTGTCATCGACATCATCTTCATCCCCTTCGAGATCATCATCCTAATTGTTACCCTCAGCTTGGTTTTACAGTAACGCAGATGGGCAGGGGGCTTTGAGCGAGTCCTGTGTCTCAAATCTAAACCCTCACCCCAAACCTTGAACCACATTATCTCCTCTTCACCCCAAGTCTCCACCATACATCATCATGACATTGGGTCACCAACCCATTTGCTCACTCAGATGGAGCCTCTTCCCTCCTTCAAACACTCACAGCAAAATTCAACACAACTGAGATTTTTCAAAGGCTGGCTAAGGGACTTGGACACCTTGGGTATTTCAATGGGATTTGGGCACCTAACTCCACTGGAGACTTAGAGATTCTCATCAGAAATATCCCTGAAAGACTAGATGCCAGCGACAAGCACCAGCCTGATTTCCAGAGGTAAGAAGTACATATGCACATCAGACCAGAGTCCCTAACAAGCCACATCGCTGGATCCCAGGGAGCAGAGGGAGTGAAATTCTTGGAGAATCAGGAAATTAATGATAAAGCAGGGAATACTGGGGAAACTGTGCAAGTGGAAATTAATGAGAGATAGAGAATGAAAGATTCATAGGAGAAATAATAATTATACCTGCAATACACCCCTCTGCTGAGGGCCTGGGCTCCGCTAAAGTCCTACTTCTCGGGGGGTTAACTGGGACTTAGAGGCTGCCTAGGACTTGTGCGGGGTGAGTTTCACCCTCTAATCCCAATTAATAATGACTGGAGTTTGCCTTTCCCTTTGAGATGCCAAGGCTACTCACCTGTATTGCTCATGGTTATGTCCTGGGTTAGTTCTCCAGAACAGAGTGTGGTCACTTTGCAGGTAAATATGGTGCCTTGTCCCCATTGGGCCAGTGACACAGGGTGAGAACTGACCAGGCTGGTGGTCCCATTGCTGTTCTTCTTGAGAGTTTCTGTCTTCGCCGCAGGACTGACTTGCCCATCCACTTTGCATGCGATTCTGCTGGCTGCTAAGTCATAACCCAAAACTAAACAGGTAACATGACCAGAATTTTTGATGATGTCTTCATAGGAGGGTTTGGTTAAGTAGATGGTTGGGTCAAGTGAACTTCTGAGGCAGGCTGAGAAATTCAAAGAGATGTCATTGACCAGCATAAATAATGTGGAAAGGCAGAAAAAGACTATTGAAATCTAATCTAATCAAATCTATCCATCCATCCATCCCCATCAGAACACTGGTAGTATCCACCCCATCCATCCATCCATCCCCCCATTATATCTCTTTCTCTTCCCATCCACCTACAGTATCAATTTCTCTATGGTACTCCTATGTCTCCCATCACACTGGGGTCTAGGTGCAGTCCCACCTACCCTTAGGCAGGGCTGGTTTCTGAGTAACTCTCCACCCCACCTCCCCACCATGCACAGGCGTAGCCCCTCACCCAAGCACTTGCTGGCGTTGTGCATGGAGAGCTCTGTTCCCACTGCTGGGTGGGTCACTTGACAGGTGTAGACGTCCCCCATCTCCCAGCTCTGCCTGGTGACGGTCATGCGGCTCTGTCCCATGTAGAAGCCATCTGTGCCCATTGCAGAGGAAAAGGCTGGGGTGGGGGGGCTCCTCTCCTTTCCATTCACCAGCCATTTCACGTCGGCTTTCCCGGGTCTGAAGCTCAGGAGGAGGCAAACCAGCTCCAGCTGGCTCTCTGTGGCGCTGTCCTCGCAGGTGGGGACCAGGAGGTGAACCTGGGGTGGCATTGCTGAACCACACACTGAGAGCAGAGAGAGGGGAAAATACAGTCCATCGTCACTCTCTGTAGATCCCCACTCCCCTTCCCGAGAGAGTGCTAACTCTACAGTCCTCCCAGCACTGGCAAAAACCCCACCTTGTTGTGCTGTGTTTACACTGCGTACTTTATTCAGCCTCTAGGGATTAACTTCACAGCCATGTAAGGGATTAAAACAAATGGAAACAGGGCCCTTAAATCATTTAGGCAAATACTGAATGCCTCCATACATTCTTTCTGCACATGCTGCTGGAGTGTGTTCTCCCTGGTAAACAGCAGGGACAAAGCTGGAACTGGAGCTGTGTTTGGTTGAACTTCTTTTCCTCGACACAGGGCAACTTCTTTTCCTCGACACAGGGCAACTGACTTCTGTGGAGATCAGTCGATTTACACCCGTTCAAGTTCTGACCCCAGAATGCCTAGGTTTGCTGCTCTGGGGTTGTATCCATTTCAAAAGATGCCCGAGAACAGCCGGAGTGCAAGAAACACACACAGCTCCATGACAAAGAGGTGTAAGCGAGTGCTAGCTTGTAAGGGGGTGTAGCCCCGTTAGGGCCAGTGGTTGCTGGGAATTGGAGTTTCATGGGGCTGCTTGCTGCAGTCTATATAAGGGAAAGCTTCTGGCTCAGTGCTGAGGAAAGCACCTGAGGGGGAAATCTCTAGATGCGGACCAGGCAGGAGGGCTAGGAACCATGCGGGAAAGGGGACCTAGTGGGAAAGGGGGCGTGTGCTCCCCATCCAGCCGGCTGAACGCTGGGGGGGCCCCGGGTGGCTGGGAGCCTGTGCTCTGAGTTCCACTGGTTTTGCTTTGAGTCCTTGTGTGTGAACAAACCTGGCCTTTGGACTGAAGCAGCAAATGGGCTTTGTTCTACCCCCCCAGTGGGAGGAGTCTGGGTCTGGGTTTGGGTTTGGGTTTGGGTGAGGGTGAGGGAGTAAGGCAGTGAGCCGAAGATTTCCCCTGTACAGAAGGGCAGCATGAGGCTTAGGTGCCTTTTCAGACCAGCTGCGTGTCTAAGATTTCCCAAGGTGCCTAAGGGATTTATATGCCACATTCCCATGGGAAATGGGTTTCTAAATCCTTCAGGCAGGGCTGAAAAATCTCCCCCTTCGTGGAACATAGGTCTCTGCCCAGGGGTGCATTTCACCCTGAGGTTTGCCTCATTCCAGGGCCCACGGAGAGGGGCGCTGGGGGCGGGAGTTCTGCAATGACAAAGCACCAGGGCTCAGTGTGTTTCAACACGGGGCCAAACTTTCCCCACTCTTGCAGGGTGAGATTTTTCCAAAGGCACCTACGGGATGTGGATTAAGATTAACTGGCTCCCAGACCCTCTAGGCGCTTTGAAAATCTCAGCCTGGCTGCCCCCTCCTCCCCCCGCCGCATGTCTTACATTCCTGAGGGAACTTCCCGGACACTGTCTTCCCTGTGCCTTGATGCGTCACGTCGCACTGGTAGGGGTCGCCCTGCCGGGAACTGTCGGAGGGGATCAGCAGGCTGCTCTGGGTGTGGAGCCCATTGCTCATCGTCACCTCTGGGAAAGTTTTGACCCCCTTGGTCACTTGGCCAGAATTCCACTTGATGTCCACTGGTGATGGCAAATAGCCAGTTACGAGGCAGGCCAAGCTGGTGTCCGGGGGCACATTGCCGGTCTTGCTGCAGCAGGGAACCAGGGGGAAGACGGAGGGGGCTGTGCGGGTCTCTGGAAAAAGAAAGAGAATATGAGAGAAACCATCAAAAGGGGAAACTCTGAAAACCGGCCACTGATCTACCTACATCCGTCCATCCACCTCCCTCTGTGGCCTGATGGCTGCCTGGCCCAGTGGCCAATTCACTGGGAAAGGAGTCAGGACTCTGAGGTTCTATTCCCAGCTGCTGTGGGACCGTGGGCCTGTCGCAGACCTTCTCTCGCCCTTTAACTTTCCATTGTGAAGTGGTGTCGGAGCGATGGACGAAAAACACGAGAAATGGGATTCTGACCTCGGCTGCTCCAGTGTAAACCTGGAGCAACTCCAGAGGACTAGCTCTGGTTTTGTGCAAGTGATGCTGAGAGGAGACTCTGGTCCTTTAGAAGGCAGAAATATTCCCCACGCGCCTCACAATGTGAGTCCAGCCCTCCTCAGCTCTCCAGTGTGAAGTGAGCATCAGTACTGTTGTTGAACAGATGGGGAAACTGAGGCCTGGAGAGATGACGTGGCTTCCCCAAGGTGACAGGGGGAGCCTGTGGGAGATCTGGGAACCGAAGCCAGCTCCCGAAGTCCCTTCCTCTGTTTGATGACAAGACCATTCATTAAAGCTAGGGAAGAGCCCTCCATGAGTCATGGATGGATGAGATAACTCAACACGCGCGCTTTCTCCTCCGGTCCCTGCCCTTCTGTGCAAACAGATCTTTCAAACCATACACCTCAGATTCTGGGCTCTTCAATCTGCCTCTCTGGGACACTGACAAGTCCAGGGGAAGTTCACTGAGGATGAAATATTCACTCCCAGCTGGCTTTCCCAATTTTACAGTATTTTGGTGGTTACAGTCCTTATTTCTGGATTCTGGTGGACTCTCCATGACACAGAGTCCTTAAAGCCAGCTTTGGCCTCTCTTTCTAACTGCTCTGCTCGACCAGAAAGTGGGGGCTTGGGCCAGGAATCGCTGGGGGACATGCCGATCACGGTGATCCCTTCTTCTGCCCTAAAACTCCACGAATTGATGAGTTCTAAACAGGTCAAATTGCAGTGGACATTCCACCACCAGTCATGGTGCGAGGAACCACCCAACTACTTCTCACCACCTTCACAGGAGCAAGGACCAGAAGAGACCCTTTGTATAATAAAGACAAACTGCCAGCAGACGTTAAAAGAAAGAATAGTGGCGAGAAGGAGACATGATACTTGTGTGCACCTAGGTACAGGACATCTATCTATCCCCAAATACACCCACTATCAATCTATCCATCCTGGGTGGTTGAGAGTCAGGACTCCTGGGTTCTATCCCCAGTTCCAGGACAGCCCTAAAGTTGTCTTCTTCACCCTCCCGCACGGCAGGTTCTCAAAAAGAGCCCCCAGGAGGCCTCAATCTTTTCTGAGCTTTGGGACCTTCCTGGCTGAATCTCTGGGGAAAACCGACCAACAAACAAACAAACAACGTGGGCTGAAAAGGGGAAGTTTCCACAAGTGAAAGTCACACCAATGTTGTTTTTTCACCCCGGTTTTAGCCCCCTGGGCTCACCCACCTGTCCAATTTTCACACCTTCTCACCAGCTGTAACAGTGAAAGCTCCCCAGTGGGTATCATCTCTTGTTTTCAATCTATAATTATCTTGACTACCCTCTGCGGGGGGAGGAGAGGGGATGTCTGACAGGCAAAGATACCTCAGAAGAGCTACGCGACAGCCACAGAGCAGAGCTGGACTCCCGGACAGAACCCCCCGGTCTACAGTGCCGGACCACGACCCAACATGGTGAGTAAATTACAGGAAAGTGGCTGCTGTTGGCTTCTCACATGAGTGCAGAGGGTGTTTTAACCCTATCAGAGATAAATGGGGATAAGCTGGGGAGGCCAGACTGTGCCCCCCGCCCCCTGCAGAAACAGGGGAACAGAGGTGCTTATCTCACTCTCCACCTATAAGCTGGGATAACAGTTTTGAAAGAACTGTAGGGAGCGAGCCCAGGGCTGGGCCAGCAGGGGCTGCAGGTTACGATTGAGGCGCACTAGCAGAGCTGGGGGGGGGGGCGGGCAGGGCTGAGCTAGCAGGTGCTGTGGGTCGGGAGTGAGGGTCACAGGCAGAACTGGGGATAGCCGAGGGCTGGGCTAGCAGGGGGCTGTGGGTCGGGAGTGAGGGGCACAGGCAGAGCTGGGTAGGGGAGCCCCGAGCTGGGCTAGAAGGGGCTGCTGGTCAGGTGCGAGGGGCACCCGCAGAGATGGGTGGGAGCCAGGGCTGGGCGGGATCCAGGGCTGGGCTAGCAGGGGGCTGCGGGTCAGGAGTGAGGGGCACATGCACGGCTGGGGGGTAGGGCTGGGCTAGCAGGGTCTCCAGGTCAGGAGTGAGGGGAACCAGCAGAGCTGGGTGGGGGGCAGGGCTGGGCTAGCAGGGGGCAGGGCTGGGCTAGCAGGGGCTCCAGGTCAGGAGTGAGGGGCACAGGCAGGGCTGCGGGGCAGGGCTGGGCTAGCAGGGGCTGCAGGTCGGGAGTGAGAGCCAACGGAAGAGTTGGGGGGAGGCCAGGGCTGGTCTAGCAGGTGCTGTGAGTCGGGAGTGAGGGCCATCAGCAGAGTGGGGACAGCCCAGGGCCAGGCTAATAGGGGCTACAGGTTGGGAGATGGGGCACCAGCAGAGCTGGGGGGAGCCAGGGCTGCGATAGCAGGCAGCTGTGGGATGGGAGTGAGGGGCACAGGCAGGGCTGGGGGGAGCCCAGGGCTGGGCTAGCAGGGGGCTGCGGGTCGGGAGTGAGGGGCACAGACAGAGCTGTGGGGGGCAGGGCTGGGCTAGCAGGGGCTGCAGGTTGGGAGTGAGGGGGCACCAGCAGAGCTGGGGGGGCAGAGCTGAGATATCAGGGGGCTGTGTGTTGGGAGTGAGGGGCACCGGCAGGTCTGGGGGGAGCCCAGGGCTGGGCTAGCAGGAGGCTGGGGGTCAGGACTCAGGGACATAAGCAGACATGGGGCGCTCAGGGTTGGGGGGCTGAAACTAGAGGTTTGGGGGAACAGCTGAGTTGTTTCTAAGGGGTTTTTGTTGTCTCCTCTCTTTAGCCCAGTCGCAAATATTTGCTACCAAAAACTTTCTAAACTGAGGCATAAATTTCCCTTTGCATGCCCCTCTTTGGGCAACAGCTCAGAGTTCAGGCTCCTGATTTGGCCTTTGAGTTGAACTGGCTCCGTTTTTGCGGCGCACTCAGCTGGAGACGCGTTGGGCTTCCTTTCCAGGGGGGACGAGCTCTGACGTCTCGGGCTAAAGCCCACTGGAGATGCAGACCCCGGTAACTGCTCCCCAAGGTGCCTCAAGTTTGGGCTTCTAGAAAGTGAGGCCACTGGAATTCTTGGGAGATTTCTCCTATAGAGTTTAGGAAAGTGTCCAGCAAAATCTTCATCCAAATTGGTTAGAATATGAGTGTTTCTTGAGTGGGAATCTGGCTAGAAATGTCGTGAGCGAGGGGGCGTGAAAACCAGGCGACTACTAGGTTTGGGGGAGGGAAGCATTTTTACCCTAACCACAGAACTATGACCCTAAACCAAACCTTAAACCCAACTACTTAGACCCCCAACTCTGTCCTAACTCCCTAACCAGGACCCTAACCCCAGTGGACAGAGGCACCAACTCCTTAACCCCAACACCCTAATCCTCGCCCTTTCCCTATAGTCCTATCCTCATCCTGAACCCCAGCTCTCTAGCCCCTACTCCCTAACTCTGACCCTCAACTCTGACCCGCTCGTCAAACCCAACCCCTAACCCTAACGTCCCAACCTGATCCCCCCAACCCTGACTTTAGATTGCTTAGGCTGCAATGGTCCTGGGATCAGTAAAGTCCTCATCCTTAAGTCTCTGTAAAGCTCCTGGCGCGATGGGTCCCTGATCCTAGATTAGGTTTTCTAGTATGACACTGTGATACAAGTACGAATGACCAATTATGACCCTAACCTTAACCCCAGCTGTAACCCTAACCTCCCCACCTTCACCCTCTGAGCACTAGGGTTTCCGTGTCTCCAGTTGGGTATCAAGCATCCCAGCATCAGAATTATGAGTCATCGTGGCAAACTGCCCCTTGGGATAGGACCCCAGAGTCTCACTAACTCTCTCTGGGAAATGGCAGCAGAACCGGTAGGAATCTGATGGTTGAATGGCTTCAAAATTGGCTAGAAATCCAATCACAACACATCAAATATTGAACTTGAGAGTAGAAAGGTATTTGACCCACCATTAAACCATCACCCTTAATTCTATCACAGCAACCTCTAGCCCTTAACCCCAGCACCTAACCCTAACCCTTAATCCTCCTCCCCTATGTATAATGATAACCCGAACTCTAACCCAAAGGGCCCAAATGTCCCAGGTTGATTTGGACAGTCCCAGTCTTTCCTAGCAGTGTCTCAAGTCAGTTCCCAGGACTCTAATAACGTGTGTTTGAGCGACAGAATTGCTAATTGGCCAGTAGGCACTGATGATGTTAGCAGTGAACCTAGGAGCCTCATGAGAATATAACATTTAATATTCGTACCCAAGCTAAAATTGCTGGTCTAACATCTGCATGTCTTCAGCTGGAGACCGGAAGACCCAAACGTTTCTGGTACCACACTTCTTCCGAGAGCCCAGAAGTGTCCCCCAATTTCAGTTCCTTGGTCAAAAACTTGGGTTGTTTTCTAGCTGCAGACGCTGTGATTTCTCCAAGGAGAATTTCTCTGCCACTTGAGCACTTTAGCACCTAATTCCTGGGTTTTGTATCCTGCTGTGCCACTGACCTGCTGTAACCAGGTCCCTTCCTCGCCCTCTGCCTCAGTTTCCCCTCTGACCCTTCCTTTACCTTGCCTATTTGGCCTGTAAGTTCTTTGGGGTAGGGACTGTCTGTCATTGTGTCTCTCTGCAGCACCCGTGTAATGGGGCCCCCGACCACAGACAGGGTCTGTTTAGCGCTAAGTGATTTGGGGGCCCTGATCCTGGTCACTCTGTGACACAACCGGGAAGACGGGGGGCAGCCTCTCTCAGGCACCCACTTACACACAGACCTTGCAACAGTCACACCACAAGCTGTCTGCTGTGCTGAATGGAGAGAGTGGGGCTCCGTTAGGGGACGCTCTCCCCCGGCATTGAGTGCTGGGCCCAGTGCCACGCTAGGGCCCCCGTGCTGCATGGAGCGGGGTAGGGGCTGCGTCTCATGGCCTCGCTCTCTCTCCCTTTGCAGCTAGCCCCACGGCCCCGTCTGTCTTCCCCCTGACCTCCTGCATCGGCGACGACACCCCCCAGGTCACCTTCGGCTGCCTGGCCAAAGGATACTTCCCCGAGCCGGTCACCGTGACGTGGAGCCCAAGCGTCGCCCCCTCGGGCGTGAAGACCTATCCCTCCCTGCTGCAACCTTCCAGCGGCCTCTACGCGCTCAGCAGCCAGGTCACCGTCCCGGCCAGCAGCTGGGAGTCTAACACCTATAGCTGCAACGTACAACACCGGCCCACCAGCTCCAGCATCTCCAAGGAAATCCCAAGTAGGGACGATGCGACGCAGCCCGGGGGGCGGGGAAGGGGAGGGGCTGGGGGTCTCTCAGGTCCCTGATCCGGTGACTGTGGCAGGGAGAGAGGATGGGAGCCTGCCGGCGCTGTGAGCCGAGGGAGTCGCTGTGGTGGGTGGATGGACAGAGAGAGAGAGACACCACGCCGAGAGAAGTGACGGGTGCTGCAGTGCAGGGAAAGGGACAGAGGGCTCCAAAGGGGGCGCTGTGCCACGGGGAGCGGGGGGCTCCATCAGGGGCGCCGTGCCACGGGGAGCGGGGGGCTCTGTCGGGGGCACCCTGCTGCGGGGAGCAAGGCGGAGGGGCTCAGCAGGGGTCTGTACAAAAAGTAACCCCTGCCACCCTTCTCCCAGAGGGCCAGCACTCTGAACCCAAGGTGGAAGTCCTCCACTCCTGCACCCACAAGCCAGGCACCGTGCAGCTGGTGTGCCTCATCTCCGGCTTCTCCCGCGAGCCTTCCGAGGTGCAATGGCTGGTGGAAGGCCAGTCTGAGCCACTTGATGGTGTCACCGACCCTGCCAAGAAGGACGCTGATGGCACCTTCAGCACCCGCAGCAAGGCCAGTGTCTCCCAGGACGAGTGGCAGGAGGGCAAGACGTACATCTGCCAGGTGTCGCACCCAGACACCGGAATCAAAATCCAGGACCATGCCCACAAGTGCAAAGGTGACGGTCACTCGCACTAGGCTGCCTCGGAAGAGACGGGGCCGTGGCGGATGTAGAGGGAGTGGAGCCCTGTGATCAGCGTCATCTTTGGGGGCCCCCCTTGGGACCCAGCCAAGAAAAAGATCATTCTCTCTTCTCCACTCCACCCCTGTTTCTCATTCTTGTTTTCTTCCTCCTCCTCCTGTAAGTAATAGCAAGTAAATGAAAATAAAGGGAGGTACCTTGACTGGTGTTGTCGTCAAACTTATTTTTCCACAGACCACTTGAAAATCGCTGGGGGTCTTGGCGGACACGTAATGATCTTTCCAAATATTGTGTGTACCATTCGCTAACGATTGTAAAGCACTTCGGATAAGAGCCCTTTGTAAAAAAATGTAAGAAAAGGTGCGGTGAGGGGAGAGGCCAGGAGTTAGGGTGCGGGAGGGGCTCAGGGTTGGGGGTGTGGGGTCTGGGAAGGAGTTAGGGTGCGGGAGGGGCTCAGGCAGAGGGTGCGGGGTCTGGGAGGGATTTAGGGTGCGGGAGGGGGCTCAGGGTTGAGGGTGCAGGGTCTGGGAGGGAGTTAGGGTGCGGGAGGGGGCTCAGGGTTGGGGGTGCAGGGTCTCGGAGGGATTTAGGGAGCGGGAGGGGGCTCAGCGTGGGGGGTGCAGGGTCTGGGAGGGAGTTAGGGTGTGGGAGGGGGCTCAGGGTGGGGGGTGCAGGGTCTGGGAGAGAGTTAGGGTGTGGGAGGGGGCTCAGGGTTGGGGATGCAGGGACTGGGAGGGAGTTGGGGTGCGGGAGGGGGCTCAGATGGGGTGCGGGGTCTCAGAGGGAATTAGGGTGCGGGACGGGGCTCAGGGTGGGGGGTGTGGTGTCTGGGAGGGAGTTAGGGTGCGGGAGGGGTCTCAGGGTTGGGGGTGCGGGGTCTGGGAGGGAGTTAGGGTGCGGGAGGGTGCTCAGGGTGGGGGGTGCGGGGTCTGGGAGGGAGTTAGGGTGCGCGAGGGGGCTCAGATGGGATGCAGGGTCTGGGAGGGAATTAGGGTGCGGGAGGGGGTCAGGCAGGGGGGTGTGGGGTCTGGGAGGGAGTTGGGGTGTGGGAGGGGGCTCAGAGTTGGGGGTGCAGGGTCTGGGAGAGAGTTAGGGTGCGGGAGGGGGCTCAGGGTTGGGGGTGCGGGGTCTGGGGGGAGTTAGGGCACGGGAGGGGCTCAGGGCTGGGGCAGGAGGTTGGGGTGCAGAGCGCTTACTTGGGGCAGCTCCATCTGGTGCAAGGGGTGGAGGGGGGAATGTGGGGGGTGCAAGAGCTCCTGTTTGGTGCTCAGGGTGGCGGTGAGGATGGGGGGGTGCAGGAGTCAGGGCAGGGGTCTTAGGGGTGCTCCCAGCCCCCTGCCCTAAGTCACGCCAGCCCCCTGCCCTGAGCGGCTCATGGCAAGGGGCTGGGGGGCAGGGGTGTGTGTAGGGGAGTGTGGGGACCCCTGTGTTTTACTGTAAATCTGCATCTGGTCCCGCTGGCTCCAGGGGCTCCCGCTGCAGGCTCCGCCCCCACCGGCAGCCAAGCTCCCCCTCCCCCACCTGTTCCCTGCCCCTCCCCCGCCGCCGAACAGCTGTTGGCCTGCACTCCTGAAGGGAGAGGGAGGAGTGGGGCAGCAGGGCGCCGGGGGAAGCGGCGGAGCAAAGGCAGGGCCCAGGCCCTCCCCCTACACATGCCACCCCCTCCGCCCCTTCTTGTGAGCCGCTCGGGGCAGGGGGCTGGGAGCACCCCCACGACCCCAGCCCCCTGCCCTGACTCCTGCACCCCCTCACACGCTCCCAGCCCCCCAGCCCCTGACGTGACACCTGCACCACCCCGGATCCCCCCGATCACCAAACAAGACCTCCTGCACCCCCCCCCCACATCCCCACCTGCACCCCTCGCTCCAAACGGAGCTGGCCCAGGTGACCGCTCTATGCCCCGATCTCCTGCCCCAGCCCTGAGCCCCCTCCCATGCCCTAAGTACCTCCCAGACCCTGCACCCCCAGCCCTGACCCCTTCACCCCCCTCACACACTCGCAGCCCCCTGCCTTCCCTGACTCCTGCACTCCCCCCCACACACACCCAGCCCTGAACTGAGCATCAAACAGGAACTCCTGCACCCCCCCCCCCACATTCCCACCGGCACCCCTTGCACCAAACGAGAGCTGCCCCCAGTAAGTGCTCCACACCCCAACCTCCTGCCCCAAGCCCCAGCCCACTTCTGCACCCTAACTACCTCCCAGACCTTGCACCCCCAGCCCTGACTCCTGCGCCCCCTCACAGCCCTCAAACCCCCTGCCCTCCCTGATTCCTGCACCCCCCCACATCCCCACCTGCACCCCGAGCACCAAACAGACCTGCCTCAGCTAAGCGCTCCACACCTCAACCTCCTGCCCCAGCCCTGAGCCCCCTCCCCCACCCTAACTCCCTCCCAGACCCTGCACCCCCTGCCTGAGCCCCCTCCCTCACCCTAACTCCTGGCCACACCCCTCACCCCACCTTTTCTAACATTTTTCTACAAAGGGCTCTTATCCGAAGCGCTTTACAATCGTTAGCGAACGGTACACGCAATATTTGGAAAGATCATTACATGTCTGCCGAGACCCCCAGCGATTTTCAAGTGGTCTGTGGGAAAATAAGTTTGACGACAACAACAGTCAAGGTACCTCCTTTTGTTTTCATTTACTTCCTATTAATTACAGGAGGAGGATGAAGAAAACAAGAGAGAGAAATGGGGGCGGGGGGGGAGAAGAGAGAATGATCTTTTTCTTGGCTGGGTCCCAAGGAGGGGCCCCAAAAATGAAACTGAGCCCAGGCACCCACTAACTCTAAATCTCCCACTGGGCAAGACCAAGCTTCTGCCCTCGCATCTGCCTGGCCCTGGGGCCCCTGTCATTGGGGGGCCCTGTGCCAGGGCACCCTGTGTTTTACTGGAAATCTGCCTCTGGGGAGGTGGAGGCCGGGCTGGGCTCGACGGGGGAGAGGACTGCGGGGGAGACTGGGATGGGCTTGGGCAGGGGAACCCAGGGCTAGTGGCTGACCTGGGCTCTCCCATCCCCAGAAGAAACAACATCTCCCAGCAACATCCAGGTCTTCCTCGTGCCCCCATCTCCCGCCGCCCTGTATGTGGCCCAGAGCCCCATGCTCACCTGCCTGGTGGTCAACCTGCCTAGCAACTCCAGCCTCCGGGTGGTCTGGTCAGGGGAGAAGCCAGAGTCCATTAGCTCTGATCGCCTGGACATCGTTGAGCAGTTCAATGGCACCTTCACCGCCTCCAGCTCCATGCCCATCTTCACCCGCGACTGGGATGCCGGAGAGACCTTCACCTGCAAAGTGGAGCACTCAGAGCTGCCCTCGCCCCTCATCAAATCCATCTCCAAGAAGCCAGGTAGGAGGAGAGCAGGGTCCCTAAGGGGAGAGACTCCCCTATCCCCACCCCCAGCAGGGAGGGATGCTCCTTAAGGGGAAGCCCCAACCCCCAACAACCTGGGATCCCAGCCTTGGGTCCCTTTGCATCCCCACGTGAGATGGAGACCATCCTATCCCCCATCCTGCTCTCCAGGACTACCAGCTCCCAGTCCCCAGCCCCTCCATCCTGGAGGAGAGAGGGGATGTTTCTATCCCCACACCCACACACACACACACATACATTCCTTCTCCCCACGTGGCCCAGCTGAGTGATGTGCATGGCTCCCCTGTGTCCTCCATCCCCACGCACCGAAGGCAGGCGCTCTGGCCCAGGCATCTACCTCCTGCACCCCCACAACGATGAGCTGAGCAGCTCTGAAGACTCCGTCAGCCTCACCTGCCTGGTGCGGGGCTTCTTCCCTGAGGACATCTCGGTGCAGTGGATGAAGAACCACAAACCCGACGAGAGCATGGAATACATCACCACCCAGCCCATCAAGGACGGAGCCGGCGACTCGAACTTCTTCCTCTACAGCAAGCTGAAAGTCAGCAAGGCCAGCTGGAACAGCGGGGACACCTACACCTGCATGGTCATCCACGAAGCCCTGCAGATGAAGTTCACCCAACGCAGCATCAGCAAAGTCTCTGGTAAATGAAGACGTCTCCTCCCAGCCCCACTGTTAGTATTGTCCAGAACAGCTTCTTGTAAATAATCTCTGTGCCCGCAATGATGACAAGTGAATAAACGGAACTAGTCTGTGCTCACCCCCAGGTCTCCTTGTTGTGGTGTCACTGGGTGAAATCTGCAGGTCGCCCAAGGTGGACGAGGTCCCAGGTTGCAGGCTGGGAGAAGCCGAGATGCTACAAGTCTGGGGATGCCAATTCCCAGATCCTGAATGGGTGGATACATATACACCATGGATGGATGGGTAGATCCATGGGTAAAGGCCATGGAAGGAAGGATGGGTTGACGCCATGGAAGGAAGGACTGGTAGATACATGGGTTGATGCCATCGAAGGAAGGATTGGTAGATACCATGGAAGGAAGGACTGGTAGATACATGGGTTGATGCCATAGAAGGAAGGACGGGTTGGTGCCATAGGAAGGAAGGATGGGTACATACAT
Source organism: Caretta caretta (assembly GCF_965140235.1). Classification (NCBI taxonomy): domain Eukaryota; kingdom Metazoa; phylum Chordata; order Testudines; family Cheloniidae; genus Caretta; species Caretta caretta. The sequence continues at coordinate 39,270,449 of NC_134218.1, read as the reverse complement.
GGATACAAAAACAACACAGAAGCAGTGATGGAGAGGGGGGTAGATGGACAGTTACACACACACATACTAAAGAGCCCATGACCAAACCCAGGTCAGTAGGAAGGCCCAGTGTTCAGAGAGATGGTTAGATGGATACCTACATACTTCAGAGGGAAGGACTAATAGACCAACAGATATCACAGAGAGAAGGAGAGAGAGAGATTATTATTTGGATTAAAGTAGCACTTCCACCCCCAACTCAGAGAGGGCCCTGATGGGCTGGGTATGGCACAGACACAGTGGGAGACTGTCCCTGTGTCAAAGGGCTCACACCTAAACGGAGAAGGAGGGAGAAGAGACAGAGACACCAAGAGGGGAAGGGACCTGCCCAAGGTCACATCCGTTACTGAGCTCGAAACAGAACCCAGGTGTTCTCAGAGTCTCACCCAGTCCCACTAGACTCTGCTGCACTGCGGGAATGATGGGTGGATGGTTCCCGGGTGGGGTGCCAATGGATAAGTGGATGGGGATAGATGGATAAATCTATGGTGAAGGTAGGAGGGGTACCCCTTCTGAAGGATGAAGGGATGGATAAATGGATGGCCGTGGATGGACTGCGATAGATGGAAGGCTAGAGATGGGGATAGGTGGGGACGGATGGATAAATGAATGGGTAGGTGGGTGCATATGGTAATGGATCAGTACCGATGTGGATGGATGGTGATGGACAGATGGATGGATGGGCTGGTACAGATAGTGACAGATAGACGAGGATGGGTGAATGTGGCAATGGATGGATGGACGACTGAGTGTGTTAATAGAGACATATGGTGATGGATGGTTGGAGATGGATAATATATAAAGGGATGATAGATAAGTGGATGGGGTTGCGTGGATGGATGGAAGACATGGGTGAGGATGAATGGATAGATGGGTAGGGATGATGATGGATGTGGATGGATGTGGAGGTAGGGGAATGGATGGGTATAGATCTATATGGATGGGTGGAAGATATGGATAATGGTTAGAGATAAGGATGGATGGAGTGTGGGATGGCTGGGTGAGTAGGTATATCGGTGGATGGCCAAGCCATCCCTGGCATCTCATTGAGGCAAGATCCCCTCTAGGCTACAACCCATGCATACCCAGAGGGGCACCGTATCAGGATCAGAATTTACCCTACACCCCCGTCCACGTCAGAGAGGAGCAGATGCCCCATGGGGATTTTCCAGACAGAGTCAGGGTGGGAAGGTAATTAAAATACCGTGACCCCCACACCCACCTCCTCTGCTGGCTAGGAGGCTAAGGGGTTTCCCTCCACCCCTTACCCTCAGAGGCAGCTGGGGACGGGGAGATAGGACAACGTCAGGCAAACACCTCACAGAAAGGATCAGCTGCTGGGACTCAGTCCCCACAAAGTAGCAGCAGTAGTAGGGCTGTTATCTGGAGAGGACACTTAGCAGGGACTCAGTTAAAGTCTCACTAGCTCTGGTGACATAGGGGGCCCAGGCAGTGGGGTGGGACAGATGAGGCAGATACCCCTATGGCCCCCCACATGAGCCCCGTCTCCTACCCAGCCCCTCACTCACACACCTTCCCCGCTATGTGTGTATCAGCCCCAAGGCTGGATGGGCGAGCGCAGGGCTCAAACCCACCAGTGCCGAGCACAGAGCTCGCACCTGGCATTACAGAGTGGGTAGCCTGCAGCGGCAGTGTTAGGGCTGTTATCCTGGGGGCCGTGCAAGGGCACACAGAGAAAGAGCGTGTGCAGCTTGGCTGAGAGAGAGCTCAGTCCAGGGCAGATGGACACACCTGTCACATGGAATGACCCAGGGACCCTCCCACCTGGGCTGTCGTGTTTCTACATACAGAGACACACACAACACAGAGAGAGACAAACATGCACCCACACAGATCCATGCACCTGTTCTCCAGACATCTCTAGGGCAGGGGGCTCAGTAGGGGGCACCGTGCTTCAGGGAGCAGCATCTGTTATGTGTCAGAGAGAAACATTAGATCCCGTCCTTAAAATTCTTGTGACTCTGTTCTTAAAAACAACAGTGTTCAAAATCCCCACAGCCGAGGCAACTCCAGGTTGGCAAGAGAGTCCTGTATAAACAGGCCCAGAGGTGGCTGTGTTCCATCTGATGTGGCTTCTGGGTGTATAGTTACATTGGGATCAGGGTCATAGAGGCACACGTGTGAAATCCATCCATCCTGGTCTTTCGGAAGCTCCTGCACCATGGCAGCATCCCGGCACCTCACCCACCTCAGAGGGATCCTGAGCCACCTTTCACAGGCAGAGAAACTGAGGCACAGAGAAATTCAACACGTGGCCAAGCTTCAGTGCCAGGGTGTAGGGCCATGGCCACATGGGACGAGTGAGATGAGACCTGGGAGGCTCTGCATCCTTCATTTCATCACAACGGGCAGGGGTGGGTGGATGGATGGAGGGGTGCGTCTTAGGGGTGGACTGCTGGTTGGATGGGGGGGTTGCTATCATGAATGGATGGATGGATAGAGGGGTGTGTCTAGGGATGATGAGTTTTGGTCATGGATGGATGGATGTACCTAAAGGTGGATGGCTGGAGGGGTGTATCTAGGAATGGTTGGATGGATGCAGGTATCTAAGGATTGACTGATGGATCGATGGGTGGTTTGTGGTCATGGATGGATGGAGGAGTGAATGGGGATGGGCAGATGGATGGATACATCTAGAGATGGATAAATGGAAAGAGGCATGTGTCTAGGGATGGAATGATGGATGGTTTGTGGTCAGGGATGGGTGGATGTATCCAGAGATAGATGAGTGGAGGAATGGAAGGATGGAGAGAGAAGGGGATAGGCGGGTTGGTGTTGGACTCACAGTCCGAGCTCTCTCTCTCACAGTGGCTGAGTTGGAGTTGATGTCTCTTTCTCTCCCCCAACAGAGGTGATCGTGTCAGGTGAGTTTTGCAGCGAGGATGGAGACAAGGAGATAGACGGCCTCTGGTCCACCATCTCGGTCTTCATCACCCTCTTCCTCTTGAGCGTCTGCTACAGCGCCACCATGACCCTGTTCAAGGTGAGAGAGAGAGAGAACGACCATAGGAACGAAAGAATGAACGAGTTTAGCACAGTAGAGGGTGTAACGATGCTGCCTCTTGTAATGATGCTGTCTTTGGTGGGACACTTCTGAGAGTATCAATTAAGGCCAAATTGCTTAGAGAAGGGCAGTTACAGCCCAAGGCTGGGGTTTCTCCACTTCTAAGGCACACCAAACCAGCCAGACACAGAGGACTTTGGTTTTACCGCACTGGCTAACCACAAGTCACACAAGCAATTCCCTTAGACACTCCAGTTTCCCAGTATCACCACTAGTGCCCCTCCTTATGGGGACAAATGGTTATGAAAACTAATACCCCAGTAAAAAAGAAAAAGTTCTCACAGTCCCAGAGGACCAAGCCCCAGACCCAGGTCAATCTACAAATCAGATCTTACCCACAAATCCCGCTGTTGCCGATCCTTTAGAATCTAAAATCTAAAGGTTTATTCATAAAAGAAAATGATAGAGATGAGAGCTGGAATTGGTTACGTGGAATCAATGACATACAGTCATGGCAAAGTTTTTGGATCAGGCTTGTAGCGGTGATGGAAGAAATGGCAGGTTCAAATCCAGTCTCTGGAGAACATCCCCAGCTGGGACGGGTCCTTCAGTCCTTGGGTCAGCACTTCAGTTTCTGGCAAGGTTCCTCCAGAGCTATGAAGACAAAATGGGGGGTTTCAGGGCCTTTTATAGTCTCTGCTGGTGGAAGAGCAGCCTTTTGTTCTTACTGTGGAAAATCACAGCAGCAAGATGGAGTCTGGAGTCACATGGGCAAGTCACATGTCCATGCCTGGCTCAGTTTGCAGGCCGACGCCATTGTTCACGTGTTAGTTCGGAGGTTCCCAGGAATGTTCAGATGTGGTTTGGCGTCTCCCAAAGTTCATTGTCAAATGAGTGTTTCTTGATTGGGCACTGAGAACTGTCCTTTCTCAAGAAGCTGAGCAAATGCTTCACTGAGGCTACTTAGAATCAAAACACATTAGAAACAAGTCCAGAGCCAATATCCATAACTTCAACTACAAAAATCATACACACACACAGACAGGATCATCACAACCAGCAAATCAGAACCTTGTCATAGACCCTGTCTCCACAACCTTTGTATATTATTTGCTGCAAATATAGAACAGTGGTTGCAACAATGATCTATACGGTGATAGCTTATGTCAATAATGTCACATCCCCAACGCAAAATTGATGCAGGAAGGAATGACACAAACATCACTGACTGCATCCCAAGAGCTCCCCAATCCTTGGTTCTGTCTTACTACAGCTAGTATTGGGTTAGAAGCTGTACCAGTGTGTAACAGAAATGGTTTATCAAAGTCATGTTCAATGACCTGACTGAATCTCTTTACAAACTCAAGGGAAAACGTGGTTTGAACAATAGTGGGTTGGATCTGCTCTTGCAGCATGGTTCCAGTATGTCTGAGGTGATTTTGCCAAGAGCTAAAGAAAATAGCTACTTTATTTATCCAAACTCTGGCAAATGTTTGGAACCCAATTAATATCCAGTGAATGTAGAAATTAATGTTGTCCATACTATATCAATCGTGGCATTTAGCCGTGAAAGCAATATGGTAGTGTGCCTCAGTTTCCCTTTTCATACAGCACATTCGGTCTGGAATGTCTTTTCCCCTGTGAAAAGTTCGAATACAGTTTACAGGCATTAACGGTGAACCATCGGCATCACAAGGCCTTTTCACATAAAGTGTGTTCTCATGTATTTCTTTTAACAGGTTCAAGGGCTCTTCCAAAAGATTAGGCACATTGGACATTTTTACAGTTCTTGGTACTAGCAACACATTCGTTACAAAAATTACCAGTAGCAAGAACAACAAATTCATTGCAAGTGCCCATCTACAATCATTTTTGCCCACCTTTGGCTCAATACCACTGGGGTTTGGGCCTTTCAGGGTTACCCTTTGCAAAATCAAGTTCTCTTTTTCCTCCTTGTCCTGAAGGATCAAACCCTGATTTCTCTTGCTTAACAGAATTCACTGGTTGCATTGGCCATAAAATTGTTCGGCTCTAAAACATTAGTAGCCAAATCTGTCCTCAGACCCTGAAGCACAGACGGCTCACTTACAGAATCAGCACAGAGACATTCCTCTCTCAACGTCTCCCCAGCAAACTGGTCAAGCACAGCCACTTGGTGTTTTTGGGCTGCTCGACTTTCTTAACAGCTTTCCCTCCATCTGAGACCTTCTCAAAGCTATCCACATGGGATCTTTCAAAGGGAAAGTCAGTGGATCCATTCACAACAGAAAATTTCTGGCTGTTAGGACCTGAAACTTTCTTGATTCAATCGCTTCCACACCCTTCAGCTACAGCAAACTCCTTGCACAGATTACCCTGAGGATTCCTTTCCCAAGGAGCTTCTCTAAGCAACAAAATTCACCCCTCACAGAAATTCTGCCCTCTACACCTAGGGCTGGCTCTAGAGGAACACTCTCCTGAGCAACAACAGACACTTTCTGCATTACCTTTGGCTCGTCAGGCGGATTTCTACACAATCCCCTTCAGGCAAACTCATAGACTCGCTAGATAAAAGGTCAGAGGTACTCTCTTTCCCTCTGCAACTTTCCTCACACTCACTGGCAACATGGAAGTTGTCAGGCTCAACACAAACAAGTTTAGGAATTATTTCCTTCTTGCTACAAGTTGTCAAACTGTCAGTAGGTAACACAATCAAAGCCCCTTTCTGCTCTCCTTGTGCCCTGGCTTTTCCCATCTGTCTGGTCAGCAGAACAGGCATTCGCTGCTCATCTGGGATCCCGTGAAGAGTGCATCGACGGTCGAATACAGACAGAAACTCCTCTAGGCCATCAGGATCTTTGTAAATGGGACAGATCCTTTCCCAGTTCCTCTCGTTATGGCGAGGAAGCGGCGCACCAGGGGGCGAGGACTTTCTTTGCTCTTCCATTCCTTGGAGCTAAAGTTGGTGAACCTTCTCCTCGGCAGCCAGCAGCTCCCTGCGCCCCCTACGAGCCCTTTCCTCGCTCTCATCCGCCTCCTTCTTTCTTTCATCAGCTTCCCTTTCTCGTTCAGCATTCCTTTCCTTGGCTTCTCTCTCTCCCTCAGCAGCTTCTTTCTCTACTTCAGCCGTTCTCCTGCTTTTCCAGCCATCGACTGTCTGCTCGTTTCTCTTCATGCTCAAGTTGCAGTTTATTTCTATTTTTATTTATTGCTAGAGGAGCCAACTAGCAGGGGGGAGCTTTTCTTGACCTGCTGCTCACAAACTGGGAAGAATTAGTAGGGGAAGCAAAAGTGGATGGGAATCTGGGAGGCAGTGACCATGAGTTGGTTCAGTTCAGGATCCTGACACAGGGAAGAAAGGTAAGCAGCAGGATACGGACCCTGGACTTCAGGAAAGCAGACTTCGACTCCCTCAGGGAACGGATGGGTAGGATCCCCTGGGGGACTAACATGAAGGGGAAAGGAGTCCAGGAGAGCTGGCTGTATTTCAAGGAATCCCTGTTGAGGTTACAGGGACAAACCATCCCGATGTGTCGAAAGAATAGTAAATATGGCAGGCGACCAGCTTGGCTTAACGGTGAAATCCTAGCAGATCTTAAGCATAAAAAAGAAGCTTATAAGAAGTGGAAGGCTGGACATATGACCAGGGAGGAGTATAAAAATCCTGCTCGGGCATGTAGGAATGAAATCAGGAGGGCCAAATCGCACCTGGAGCTGCAGCTAGCGAGAGATGTTAAGAGTAACAAGAAGGGTTTCTTCAGGTATGTTGGCAACAAGAAGAAAGCCAAGGAAAGTGTGGGCCCCTTAATGAATGAGGGAGGCAACCTAGTGACAGAGGATGTGGAAAAAGCTAATGTACTCAATGCTTTTTTTGCCTCTGTCTTCACGAACACGGTCAGCTCCCAGACTGCTGCGCTGGGCATCACAACATGGGGAATAGATGGCCAGCCCTCTGTGGAGAAAGAGGTGGTTAGGGACTATTTAGAAAAGCTGGATGTGCACAAGTCCATGGGGCCGGATGAGTTGCATTCGAGAGTGCTGAAGGAATTGGCGGCTGTGATTGCAGAGCCATTGGCCATTATCTTTGAAAACTCGTGGCGAACGGGGGAAGTCCCGGATGACTGGAAAAAGGCTAATGTAGTGCCAATCTTTAAAAAAGGGAAGAAGGAGGATCCTGGGAACTACAGGCCAGTCAGCCTCACTTCAGTCCCCGGAAAAATCATGGAGCAGGTCCTCAAAGAATCAATCCTGAAGCACTTACATGAGAGGAAAGTGATCAGGAACAGTCAGCATGGATTCACCAAGGGAAGGTCATGCCTGACTAATCTAATCGCCTTCTATGATGAGATTACTGGTTCTGTGGATGAAGGGAAAGCAGTGGATGTATTGTTTCTTGACTTTAGCAAAGCTTTTGACACGGTCTCCCACAGTATTCTTGTCAGCAAGTTAAAGAAGTACGGGCTGGATGAATGCACTATAAGGTGGGTAGAAAGTTGGCTAGATTGTCGGGCTCAACGGGTAGTGACCAATGGCTCCATGTCTAGTTGGCAGCCGGTGTCAAGTGGAGTGCCCCAGGGGTCGGTCCTGGGGCCGGTTTTGTTCAATATCTTCATAAATGATCTGGAGGATGGTGTGGATTGCACTCTCAGCAAATTTGCGGATGATACTAAACTGGGAGGAGTGATAGATACGCTGGAGGGCAGGGATAGGATACAGAGGGACCTAGACAAATTGGAGGATTGGGCCAAAAGAAATCTGATGAGGTTCCATAAGGATAAGTGCAGGGTCCTGCACTTAGGACAGAACAACCCAATGCACAGCTACAGACTAGGGACCGAATGGCTAGGCAGCAGTTCTGCAGAAAAGGACCTAGGGGTGATAGTGGACGAGAAGCTGGATATGAGTCAGCAGTGTGCCCTTGTTGCCAAGAAGGCCAATGGCATTTTGGGATGTATAAGTAGGGGCATAGCGAGCAGATCGAGGGACGTGATCGTCCCCCTCTATTCGACATTGGTGAGGCCTCATCTGGAGTACTGTGTCCAGTTTTGGGCCCCACACTACAAGAAGGATGTGGATAAACTGGAAAGAGTCCAGCAAAGGGCAACAAAAATGATTAGGGGTCTAGAACACATGACTTCTGAGGAGAGGCTGAGGGAACTGGGATTGTTTAGTCTGCAGAAGAGAAGAATGAGGGGGGATTTGATAGCTGCTTTCAACTACCTGAGAGGTGGTTCCAGAGAGGATGGTTCTAGACTATTCTCAGTGGTAGAAGAGGACAGGACAAGGAGTAATGGTCTCAAGTTGCAGTGGGGGAGGTTTAGGTTGGATATTAGGAAAAACTTTTTCACTAGGAGGGTGGTGAAACACTGGAATGCGTTACCTAGGGAGGTGGTAGAATCTCCTTCCTTAGAAGTTTTTAAGGTCAGGCTTGACAAAGCCCTGGCTGGGATGATTTAATTGGGGATTGGTCCTGCTTTTGAGCAGGGGGTTGGACTAGATGACCTCCTGAGGTCCCTTCCAACCCTGATATTCTATGATTCTATGATTTCCTGCCTTTTGCATTCCAATTGCTTCTGCAGCTTCTGTAGCCTCAGGTAAGGGCTGTGCTCCTGCCTCCTGATCACTGCCCATGAACAGATCTCCCAGTCCTTCATTTGTAGCTTTCTTTTTTAAGCTTTTCCCCTTTTCTGAACACAAATCTTCCAGGGCTTTTCTCTCACAGCCCTCATACGCTCTTTGCTCACCCATTGCAACTGCTCTTTAGCCAGCCAAACTCTCAACACCAAAATTCAACTTTGGATAGTGTGGGGTTCTGGTCCAAAGCTTAACAGATCTGGTTCTGTGGATCCCAGCACGACTACACGACCGTAACGACGCTGCCTCTGGCGGGACACTTCTGAGAGTCTCAATTCAGGACAAATTGCTCAGAGTAGGGCCGTCACAGCCCAAGGCTGGGGTTTCTCCACTTCTAAAGCACCAAACCAGCTAGCCAGAGTATCAGGGTTCCCTCCCCACTCTGGACTCTGGGGTACAGCTGTGGGGACCCGCATGAAAGACCCTCGAAGATTATACTCCACCAGCTTAGGTTAAAAACTTCCAAAAGGCACAAATTCCTTTCCTTGTCCTTGGACAGTATCGCGGCCACTACCAAGTGATTTAAACAAACATTCAGGGAGGGGCCACTTGGAGCCCTTAGTCTCCCTCCCAAAATATCCACCCAAGCCCCTTCACCCCCTTTCCTGGAGGGGGCTTGAGAATAATATACCAACCAATAGGTTACCAAAGTGAGCACAGACCAAATCCCTGGTTTTTAGGGGACTGAAAATCAATCTGGTTCTTAAAAGAAGAATTTTATTTAAAAAAAAGTAAAAGAATCACACCTGCAAAATTGGGATGGAAGGTAACTTTACAGGGTAAATAAAAAGATTTAAAACACAGAGGATTCCCCTCTGACTCTGCTTTTCAGACACAAAACAGGAATAAAATTATCGCTTAGCATAGGGAAAATTTACAAGCTAAAACAAAAAATAATCCAACGCATTTCCTTGCTATTACTTACAATTTCTGTAATTTTAGACATATTATTTCAGGATCTTTTTAGGAGCTGGATTACCTGCTCCGTCTCTCTCTTTGTTCTGAGAGGGAACAACAAAGAGAGCACAAACAATCTGAAAGTATCTTCTTTCCCCATTGGTCCTTCTGCTCAGGTGTCAACTAGGTTAATTGCACTGATTAATCCCTCACAGGTAAGTGATTCTGTACCTCTGGCCAGGAGGGATTTTATGTTACTGCATACAGAAAGGTTGGAACCCTTCCCTTTATATTTATGACACAGAGAGTAATGGCAAAGTTCTTGGTCCAGGCTTGTACCAGTGATACAGGTTCAAATCCAGTCTCTGGAGTACATCCACAGAGGGGATGGGTTATTCAGTCCTTTGTTCAGAGCTTCAGTTTCTAGCAAGGTTCCTCCAGAGGTCTGAAGCAGGACTGAAGACAAAACGGAGGGGTTTTCCGGGCCTTTTATATTCTCTATCCTTTTCTTCTTACTGTGGAAACTCACAGCACCAAGATGGAGTCTGGAGTCACATGGGCAAGTCACATGTCCATGCATGGCTCAGTTTGCAGGCCGATGCTATTGTTTACATGTTAGTTTGAACGTTTCCAGGAAAGCTCAGACGTGGATTGGCATCTCCCAAATTCATTGTCAGTTAAGTGTTTCTTGATTGGCCACTTACTGAGAATAGTCCTTTCGCAGGAAGCTGAGCAAATGCTTGACTGAGCCTACTTAGAATCAAAACACTTTGAAATACAAGTCCAAAGCCAATATCCATAACTTCAACTACAAAAATCATACACACACACACAGACAGGATCATCACAACCAGCAAGTCATAACCTTGTCATAGACACCTCATACTACAATCTTCGTACAACATTTCCTGCAAATACATAACAGTGGTTGCAACAATGATCCATGCCGTCACAGTTCATGTCAATAACATCACAGAGGGCAGCATGGAAGGGAAAGAAAGAACAGAAGAAGGAAAGAGAAAGAAGAATAGGTGAATAAGACAGAGACTGAGTGAATGAGACACAGACATAAAAGCAGGAAGGGATGACACAGACAGACAGACCGAGCAGTTCCCCCAGCCCTGACCCCTCTCACCCTTGCTCTCTCTGCCCCCGTGCAGGTGAAGTGGCTGTTCTCCGCCATGGTGCAGCTGAAGCAGGCGAGTGGCCCCGAGTACAAGAACGTTGTCCAGCGCGTGGTGTAGGGGCCGCTGCCCCCATCCACCCGGAGACAAGGGGCCGGGACTCCCGGCTCTATTGGTGACACCACCCTGAGTCCCACAGCTGCCCCCCGCTAGCGCTGTGCCCCTGGGAGACCCCCCTGGGGGGAGCGAGGAGCTCACCCCACATGGCCTAATCCGCCCTCAGCCACTGGGGACGCTGCCCTGGTGGGAGCTGGGCTGAGACCAGACAACTCGTACCATGCAGGGAACCAGCGCCCCTAGCGAGGAAACAACCCGAGTCCCACTTCCCACCCTCCCGAGCCCAACAGCCCCCTGCTCTGGGACTGGACCAGAGCCAGCGCCCCCTGGAGCGGAAAGGCCCCATATCCCCTTCCCCACCCCCTGCGCCAGCCAGTCCCCCGCCCTGGGGCAGGACCATAGCCAGAGTTGTGTCTGTCGTGCTGTATGTTGCATATTTAGCTCTTCATTGGGATTTTTATGGGTGGTGTGTGTGTGGGTGTGACTTTTGTTGTGTGCACTGAGTGACCATAAATAAATAAATAAATAAATATACAAATCAGGCTCCATCTCATTCACAACCTCCACCCCCGACTTTAAGGGACCCCGGACACCCTCCAGAGGGTCATGTCGTGTCTGTAGGGGGCGCCTTCCGGCATGGAGAATAAAATGAAGGATGCCCGCTGCACTGGCCCCAATGGGAGACGGGGGCCTAGCTACGAACCCAGAGAGCTGGGACTGAGGGGCACTAAGGGGAGATCTCTGGGGCAGGGAATACCACTGATCAGCCAAGAAAGACAGAAAGAAAGACAGAAAGAAAGATATGTGCGTGTCTGAGAATGGACGGATGTGTAGAGAGACACCGGGGGGCTGGGACATACAGTGGGTATCCTTCTCCTTGGTTAAATCCCCCAAACCACCCTGAAATGCAGCCACCAATTCTTAACTCCTTTTATTTTCGATCAATCTCACAATTCCCGTGTAAGTTGCAAGTTAAACGATGGAGCAAACGAGACTCTTCTCCCTCGCCAGAGTCCACGTTGACCAGCCCTCAGGACACTACAGCCCTGCACACACAGACACACAAGGAAATCCAGTCCCTGCCGTGGGATGGGGGTGGAGGATTGAGGGGCACGGGGCTGAGCTCAAGCTCCAGCGTGGGCTGCCCCACGGGGACGTCCGGGGAAGGACTCTGCCCTCCCTGCTCTGGGTTCTGCGGAGCTCAGACCCTTCAGCGGCCGTTGTCACGCCCTCCGCGCTGCCGTGGAACATGGTGCCTCCCGGTGTCCGGAGAGGGGGCCGGAGCCCGGGAGGGCTGAAGATGGAGGGAGGGAATGAAGAGGACGAAGCAGTGCTGTCCCCTCCTAGGAGCCCGGAGCCGGGCACTCACCGCGCCTGTGGGACACAGAGAGCAGAGGGGTTCAGCCGGTGCCGCTCACGGGCAGCATCCTCGGCTGGGAGAGCAAGGCCAGAAGGGACCCTTGGGACCATCTAGCCTCGCCCAGCCACGCCTGCGTCCTGCCAGGATGTCTGGGTTGAGCTGGAGCTCATCTTCCAGACAGAGACACCAGCCTTGTCAAACAGCCTCGGAACGGCCACTGCCCAGGGGGTGCCGCACACCAAGTCCCTGGGGAGCCGCAGCTGCCTCCACCGATTCTCCCTGCTTCTGGTACCAGCCCCATTGCAACGCGGCCCGGCACAGAACCGGCTTCACGGGCACCTCTGGCCCTTTGTGCTTCTGGGCCCGACCACTGATCCTTAGTGATCACAGCTGAGTGCTTATTGATTGACGCTCATTGAGCCTTGCTCTTGGAACATTTCCTCTTGCTTCTTAATTAGGGATCATTCATTTTTGGTCATTGATCATTAATTCCTCATTATTGACAAGTGATTCTTATCAATTGATAATTATTAGCAGCTTATTGATGCTTGATCCTCAATTCTTTAACATTAATTACTGATCTGTGAGTGTTGATTATTGATAATTAATTGCAGATTAATGGCTATTCAGCATTAAGTACAGATCACTAGGTACTGACCAGGGATAGCCAATCCGTGATTATTGATTTCTCAGTGATAAACGATTGGAATTGATAATAGACTGTTCATTCTCGTGTGTTGATCACTGCCATATTAACCTTGATGTCAGCTCGTTAATTAGTGATGACGGGTGGTGGATTATTAATAAGTAATCGCTCCTGATTCTCTCTCATTGATCGCTGGTCACTGTCAGGAATCAGGGCTGGCAGCAGAGCCAGTCCCAGGCAACCTGACGTGCGCACCTGGCCTGGAGCCGGCTGCCTGATTGGCTCCGCCCTGATTGCTTGGCGGAGTCAGCAGCCCGGTTCATGAGCCCAGCAGAAGTTAAGCAGCTGCCCAAAGAATTTCCCCAGGGCTGCAATACCAGTTGTGACTGCTTGTTCCAGCCCTGCACCTGCCTTCTTCCCATCTGGGTCCAGCCCTGCTCCTGCCTTCTTCCCATCTGGGTCCAGCCCGGCTCCTGCCTTCTTCCCATCTGGGTCCAGCCCGGCTCCTGCCTTCTTCCCGTCTGGGTCCAGCCCGGCTGCTGTCCTGCACCCAGGCTTTCGTCCCTCCACGTAACCTGTTCCTAAACCTGAGCTCTGACTCCTGACTTTGGTGTTAGCCTCTGACAACCGTAACATCATAGAGCTGTGGGACAGGGAGAGACCTCCACAGCTCACCTAGTCCCCTCTCCTGCCCTGAGGCAGGACTAAGTCATAACTAGTCCATCCCTGACAGGTATTTGTCTAACCTGCTCCTAAAAACCTCCAACAATGGAGGATCCACAACCTCCCTGGGCAATTTGTTCCAGTATTTACCCAGCCTGACAGTAAGGAAGGTTTTTCCAATGTCCAACCTAAACCGCCCTTGCTGCAATTATCGCCCATCGCTTCTTGTCCTAGCCTCCGAGGTTAACGAGAACAATTTTTCACCCTCCTTTTTAGAACAACCTTTTGTAGATTTGAAAAATGTTATAATCTTATTCCCCCGCCCAGGCCACCCCAGTCTTCTCTTCTCCAGTTCTTTCAATCTTCCCTCACAGCTCATGTTTTCTAGCCCTTGAATGATTTTTGTTGCTCTCCTAGGGCCTTTCTCCAAATTTTCCACATCTTTCCTGAAATATGGTCCCCAGAACTGGACACAACACTCCAGATGAGGCCATATCAGTACGGAGTAGAGCAGAAGAATTACTTATCATATCTTCCTTACAACATTCCTGCTAATACATCCCAGAATTCATTTTTTTCCCGATAGTATTACATTGTTGACTCATATTTAGCTTGTGATCCCCTAGGACCCCCAGATCCCTTTCGGCAGTACTCCTCCCAAGGCCGTCATTTCCCATTTGTGTGTGTGCAACTGATTGTTCCTTCCTAAGTGGAGTACCTGGCATTGTCCTTATTGAATTTCATCACTGAATGTGGGTGACTAAGTAGTTCCCGCGGCTGGCGGCTGGCTGCATGCTGATGGCGTGGGATCGATTCTTGAGCACTGGTTGTTGCTCTAAGCAGTGACACGGGACCATGCTGTTGCTGTTACCTTAAGCAGCATGATGCCGGCGCTGTACAAAAGGCTGAGCAGGAAGAGAGCTGTCAAGGTTCCTTCCCCACTCTGAACTCTAGGGTACAGATGTGGGGACCTGCATGAAAACCTCCTAAACTTACTTTTACCAGCTTAGGTTAAAACTTCCCCAAGGTACAAACTATTTTACCCTTTGCCCTTGGACTTCCACTGACACCACCAATCTTTATCTGGGTTCCTGAAAAAACGTAGTGTGGAAACGTCTTTCCCCCCAAAACCCTCCCAACCCTTGCACCCCACTTCCTGGGGAAGTTTGGTAAAAATCCTCACCAATTTGCATAGGTGACCACAGACCCAAACCCTTGGATCTTAGAACAATGAAAAAGCAATCAGTTTCCTTACAAGAAGGCTTTCAATAGAAGGGAAAAAAAGAGTCACCTCTGTAAAATCAGGATGGTAAATACCTTACAGGGTAATCAGATTCAAAACACAGAGAATCCCTCGAGACTGCATATTCTCCTAATCCCGCTAGGAGACCATCTACAAGTCTTTGGAAGGTGGCGGGTGCATTTCGCAGCCCGAAAGGGAGGACATTAAATTCATACAGCCCGAGATGTGTGGTGAAGGCTGACCTTTCCTTGGCGGATTCATCTAGCGGTACCTGCCAGTACCCCTTGGTTAAGTCCAAGGTAGAGATGAACTGGGCCCGTCCCAGTTTCTCTAATAGTTCATCTGTGCGTGGCATTGGATAGTTGTCTGGGCGAGTTACAGCATTTAGCTTACGGTAGTCCACGCAAAAACGTATCTCCCCATCTGGTTTGGGAACTAGAACCACTGGAGATGCCCTTGCACTGCCAGAGGGGCGGATTACACACATCTGTAGCATATCCTGGATCTCCCGGTCTATAGCAGTTTTAGCTTGAGGAGACACCTGGTAAGGTTGGACTTTAATTGGGTGAGCATTACCTGTGTCCGTGGAGTGGTATGCCCGTTCAGTCAGTCCTGGGGTGGCTGAGAGCATCGGCGCGTAGCTAGTGCACAGCTCCTTGATCTGCTGTCGCTGCATACGCCCAAGGGTCATGGAGAGGTTCACCTCTTCCACACCACCAGCACTTTTCCCTTCGTAGTAGACACCTTCATGCCACTCAGCGTCCTCTCCGCCCTGGGCTGTAAACTGACAAACCTTTAATTCACTGGAATAAAAGGCCTCTAGAGAATTAATATGGTACACCTTAGGCTTTCGGTTGGAGGTGGGAGGTTGGAGGTGTTAATTATGAGATAATTAACAGCTCCCAGGCGCTCCTGGACCGTGAATGGCCCTTCCCACGATGCTTCCATTTTATGGGCCTGGAGCACCTTTAAGACCATGACCTAGTCCCCTACTTTGAAGGAACGCTCTCTGGCATGTTTATCATACCAGGCTTTTTGCTCTTTTTGAGCATCCTGTAAGTTTTCTTTAGCAAGGGCTAAAGAGGTTCAGAGGGTGTTTTGTAGGTTGGTTACAAAGTCCAGAATGTTAGTTCCTGGAGAAGGTGTAAATCCCTCCCATTGCTGCTTCACCAACTGTAATGGCCCCTTAACCTCATGGCCATATACAAGTTCAAATGGGGAAAACCCTAAACGGGGATGTGGTACAGCTCTGTAGGCAAAGAGCAACTGCTGCAACACTAGGTCTCAATCATTGGAGTGCTCATTTACAAATTTACATATCATGGCCCCCAAAGTTCCATTAAACTTCTCCACCATGCCATTTGTTTGATGGTGGTAAGGAGTGGCTACCAAGTGATTTACCCCATGAGCTTCCCAGAGGTTTTCCATAGTTCCTGCCAGGAAATTAGTCCCTGCATCTGTGAGGATGTCGGAGGGACAACCTACCCTGGCAAAAATGTCTGCTAGTCCTGGCTCACACTTTTAGCCCTGGTGTTGCTTAGAGCTACTGCTTCCGGCCATCGGGTGGCAAAATCCATGAAAGTCAGTATGTACTGCTTTCCTCTGGGTGTCTTTTTCAGAAAAGGACCCAGAATATCCACAGCTACTCGCTGAAATGGAACTTCAATGATGGAGAGTGGCTGGAGAGGGGCTTTGACCTGGTATTGGGGTTTTCCCACTCTTTGGCATACTTCACAAGACCAGACATAGGTAGAAACATCCTTGCCCATTTCCTCCCAGTGGAATGACCCCCCAAAACGGTCTTTGGTCCTGTTCACCCCAGCATGGCCACTAGGATGATCATGGGCTAAGCTCAAGAGCTTAGCCTGGTATTTAGTTGGAACTACCAACTGTCTCTGAGGATGCCAGTCTTCCTGGTGTCCACCAGAAAGAGTTTCCTTCTATAAAAGTCCTCTTTCTACAACAAACCTGGATCGATTAGAAGAGCTGAGAGGCGGTGGGTTGCTCCGTGCCACCGTCCAAGCTCTCTGGAGGCTTTCATCTGCTTCCTGTTCGGTCTGGAACTGTTCCCTTGATGCTGGAGACATCAGTTCCTCATTGGATTGTGGACCTAGGCTTGGTCCCTCTGGAAGCGATGTAGGGGATGGGGCTGTTTCCGTTGACTGTGAACCGCTCTCCACTGGGACACTATGTTGGGGTTAAGGCTCCGGCTGAGCCTCTTGTGTAGGGTTATTGGCTGCTGCCAGTTCAGGTTCAGTGGGGCTCTCTGGTGTTGAGGTTGCAAGTACTGGATTCAGTGCTGACAAGGGGTCTGGTGTTGGTTGTTCGGCTGGTTCCGGTTCTGGGACTGGTTCCGTCTGGGTCTCTGGGACTGGATCCACTACTGCTGTTGCAGACATTGGCCTGGGGTCCCGGTCCATCACCTCTGACTGGGTCCTGATAGAAGTTTCTGGAACAGAGCTAGGCCTCATGGCTTGTTTAGCCTGGCTGCGGGTGACCATTCCCACCCTCTTGGCCCGCTTCACATGATTGGCCAAGTCTTCCCCCAACAGCATGGGGATGGGATAATCATCATAGACTGCAAAAGTCCACGTTCCTGACCAACCTTGGTACTGGACAAGCAACTTGGCTGTAGGCAAATTGAAAGAGTTGGACTTGAAGGGTTGAATCGTCACTTGAATCTCTGGGTTGATTAAATTGGGGTCCACTAAGGAAGCATGGATAGCTGATACTTGTGCTCCGGTGTCCCTCCACGCGGTGACCTTCTTCCCGCCCACACTCACAGTTTCCCTCCGCTCCAAGGGTATCTGGGAGGTATCTGGGCCTTCAGATCTCTGGTGTGATTCCGGTGCAATGAACTGTAATCTGTTGGGGTTCTTGGGGCAGTTGGCCTTTACATGCCCTAGCTCGTTACATTTAAAACATCGTCCAGCTGACGGGTCACTGGGGCGAGGCGGATTGCTGGAGAACAGGGAGGTGGGACGATAAGGTGTCTGGAGGGTTCTTTGGGAGGTAGGTGGGGCCTTGGGTCCCTTCTGGTCTCCACTCCAACTGCGACCAGTTTTCTTCTTCTCTGCCACCTCCACCCATCTGGCTCCAATCTCTCCTGCCTCGATTACAGTTTTGGGCTGCCCATCTAGGATGTATCTTTCTATTTCCTCAGGAACACCCTCTAAGAATTGTTCCATTTGCATTAGGAAGGGCAAATTTACTGGAGATTCAACACTTGCTCCTGATATCCAGGCATCCCAGTGTTTCACAATGTGGTAGGCATGTCGGGTAAATGACATGTCTGGTCTCCACCTTGGGGCTCTGAACCTCCAACGAGAATGCTTGGGTGTTATCCCCATTCTGACTCTCGCCTTGGATTTAAACAGTTCATACTTGTTCATGTGTTCTTTAGGCATTTCAGCCGCCACCTCAGCTAAGGGTCCACTGAGCTGCGGCCTCAGCTCTACCATGTATTGGTCGGTAGAGATGCTGTACCCAAGGCAGGCCCTTTCGAAGTTTTCTAAGAAGGCCTCAGTATCATCACCTGCCTTGTAGGTGGGGAACTTTCTGGGATGGGAAGTGGTACCTGGAGAAGGATTGCTAGGGTTTGTTGGTATATTCTGCTGAGCCTTTACCTTCTCCATCTCCTCCACATGCTTCCTCTCTTTTTCCTTCTCCTCCAGTTCTTTGGCCCTTGCCTCCATTTCTTTGTCCCTTGCTTCCATAGCTCTCCTGTGAGCAGACGCTTGGTGGGGTTCTGCCTCTTTCGCTGCCTCCATCTCTTTGTCCCTTGCCTCCATCTCCCTCCTGTGGGAAGCCTCCTGTACATCCTTCTCCATCCGCATGAGTTCTATCTGTCTTTCATGTTCCTTTTGTTTTTCAGCAGCCTCAAATCTGGCTAATTCCAGCTTTTGTTGAGCCATGGAGTCTGGCATCCTAACCTCTCTGTTTTTAACTAACTTTACACCCGAGGTTTAGAAATAAAAGGAACAAAACTTGGCTTGTAAAATTTTGTTGTGCTGGAATAGGATACCTATTCTCTGATAGTGATTGTCAGCCTACAGAAAAAGACAATTCCCTTTGTCTCTGCTCTGGCCCCAAATCAAAGCAAAAAAGCTTCCAACGATTTCCAGTTGGATACCTGCTTTCTAGCAGCCCAAAGGAAAAAATTTCCTTTTCAAATCTGTGCTCCTTGTCCAAGAAAAAAAAAATCAAAATCCTAAAAAACCCAAAAACTAACACTTTTGTATTCAGACAAATAGGTAGAAATCCCCTCTAGTTGCTCTTAGGTCTGTGAAAACTTGAGAATTTCCCTGCAGGAGGTTAACTACTCTGCCTTAATCCCACCGCTCTGCCACCATGTCAAGGTTCCTTCCCCACTCTGAACTCTAGGGTACAGATGTGGGGACCTCCATGAAAACCTCCTAAGCTTACTTTTACCAGCTTAGGTTAAAACTTCCCCAAGGTACAAACTATTTTACCCTTTGCCCTTGGACTTCCACTGACACCACCAAACTTTATCTGGGTTCCTGAAAAAACATAGTTTGGAAACATATTTCCCCCCAAAATCCTCCCACCCCTTGCACCCCACTTCCTGGGGAAGGTTTGGTAAAAAGTCTCAACAATTTGCATAGGTGACCACAGACCCAAACCCTTGGATCTTAGAACAATGAAAAAGCAATCAGTTTCCTTACAAGAAGAATTTTAATAGAAGAAAAAGTAAAAAGAATCACCTCTGTCAAATCAGGATGGTAAATACCTTACAGGGTAATTAGATTCAAAACATAGAGAATCCCTCTCGGCAAAACCTTAAGTTACAGAAAGACACACAAACAGGAATATTCATTCTATTCAGCACAGCTATTTTCTCAGCCATTTAAAGAAATCATAATCTAACATATACATAGCTAGATTACTTACTAAGTTCTAAGACTTTCCTGTTCTGTCCCCGGCAAAAGCATCACACAGACAGACACAGACCCTTTGTTTTTCTCCCTCTTCCCAGCTTTTGAAAGTATCTGGTCTCCTCATTGGTCATTTTGATCAGGTGCCAGCGAGGTTACCTTTAGCTTCTTAACCCTTTACAGGTGAGAGGATTTTTCCTGTGGCCAGGAGGGATTTTAAAGGGGTTTACCCTTCCCTTTATATTTATGAAGGCAACAGGTGTCCAGAGACCGTCAGATTCCTCCTCTTCTCCTTCAACAGAGACGCCTTGGTCCTCCACTAGGCAATGAGGAGCTGGGGATGAGACAAACGTGCCGATTAGAGAGGCCTCTTCGTTAACCCAGGGAGCTGAGTGGGCACAGCAGGGAGCTCCGATCTGTGCTCTTGGCAGGAGATCCCTGTCCAGGGCCAGAGACAGAGGGCTCCCTGCCAGGGGAGACCGGGCAGGCTGCAGGTGGAGACCCCCCGTCACAGGCTGCAATTCTCACAGCAGACTCAGGGATTTCAGCCCCAACTTCCATTAAATTTCACGCCCTTTGGCTCCTTTACACGCCCCAGCCAGCAGCATGACACGCCTCTCCCCGAGCATGCGATTCCCCTCCCCAGGCCAGCAACAGAGCTGGGCTGAGACCTGCCAATGCATAGCTCAATGGGGCCATGCACCCCCCATCCAACAGCGGCGTCTTCCCAGCCAATGCCAGTTCATTCCAATGCTTCCCTTCCAGATCTTGTGCCTGTGGCAGGGTGTGCATACCCGCACTAGCCAGGAAAGGGTTAATCACAACCTAGGGGTGGAGGAAGTCCTTCACCTCACACCATGCTAAGCAGGCTCCAAATGCTGTGCTGGTAGGAAGAAGAGCAGGCCAGCTCACTCTGCACTGACCGCCAAGGAGGAAGGACACTTGGTCGAGGCTCCAACCCAGGAGCCATTACAGCCCTTGCCTGTGGAAGGTGGACATCTCGAGACACAGACCTGGGACCTCTTGCCTTCAGCTGACCAGCTGGAGTCAGAGTCCCAGGGAAATACCTGCTCCGAGGAGCTCGCAGACCCCAACGTGATATGGACTGCAGCTTCAGGAAGCCCGGTAGCAAGTGACCCAGGGAGGGGGAGGAAGTGGTATCTCCCACCCGTCTAAGGTCAGCAAGTTGCAATGAGGGGAGGAAAACGATAACAGAAAATGCGGAAATGGCAGAGGTGCTAAATGACCTCTGTGTTTCCGTTTTCACCAACAAGGTTGGTGGCGATTGGACGTCTAATGTAGTGAATGCCAGTGAAAATGAGGTAGGATCAGAGGCAAAAATAGGGAAAGAACAAGTTAAAAATTACTTAGCCATGTTAGATGTCTTCAAGTCACCAGGGCCGGATGAAACACATCCTAGAATACTCGAGGAACTGACTGAGGGGATATCTGAGCCATCAGCGATTATCTTTCAAAAGTCATGGAAGTTGGAGGAGATTGCAGAAGACTGGAAAAGGGCAAATCTAGTGCCCATCTATAAAAATGGAAATAAGGACAACCTGGGGAATTACAGACCAATCAGCTTAACTTCTGTACCTGGAAAGATGCAAACATGTAGAAGAAAATAAGGTGATAAGTAACAGCGTGGATTTGTCAAGAACAAATCGTGTCAAACCAACCTGATAGCTTTTTTTGACAGGGGAACAAGCCTTGTGGATAGGGTGGAAGCGATAGATATGGTATATCTTGACTTTAGTAGGGCTTTTGATACAGTCTCCTGTGACCTTCTCATAAACAAACTAGGTAAATGCAGACTAGATGGAACTACTATGAGGTGGGTGTATAACTGGTTGGAAAACCATTCCCAGAGAGTAGTTATCAGTGGTTCACAGTCATGATGGAAGGGAAAAGTGAGTGGGGTCCCACAGGGATCAGTTCTGGGACCAGTTCTGTTCAATATCTTCATCAATGATTTAGATAATGGCATAGAGAACACACGTATAAAGTTTGTGGACGATACCAAGCTGGGAGGGGTTGCAAGTGCTTTAGAGGTTAGGATTAAAATTCAAAATGATCTGGACAAAGTGGAGAAATGGTCTGAAGTAAAAAGGATGAAATTCAATAAGGACAAATGCAAAGTACTCCACTTGGGAAGGAACAATCTTCCACTCTACTCCGTGCTGATTAGGCCTCAACTGGAGTATTGTATCCGGTTCTGGGTGCCACATTTCAGGAAAGATGTGGACAAATTGGAGAAAGTCAGAGAAGAGCAACACAAATGATTAGAAGTCTAGAAAACATGAGCTTTCAGGGAGGATTAAAAATTGGGATTGTTTAGGCTGGAAAAGAGAAGGTTGAGAGGGGACATGATAACAGCTTTCAAGAACATAAAAGGTTCTTACAAGGAGGAGGGAGAAAAATTGCTCTCCTTAACCTCATAGGGTAGGACAATTAGCAATGGGCTTAAATTGCAGCAAGAAAGGGGTCGGTTCGACACTAGAAAAAACTTCCTGTCAGGGTGGTTAAGCACTGGCATAAATTGACTAGGGCGGTTTTAGAATCTCCATCATTGGAGATTTTTAAGAGCAGGTGAGACAAACACCTGTCATGGGTGGTCTAGATAATACTTAGTCCTGCCATGAGTGCAGGGGACTGGACTAGATGAGCGCTCAGGTGAGCCCGTGTCCCACTGCCCTTGCCTCATCCCCTCCGGTGACGGCCCCTGGGTGTGGCCATTACCACACTACCCTGCATTTGAGGTCCTCTCTATTCTCTCTGGCCGCTAGGCCACACTCCCCTACACTCAAGGGTTGCTAGATTGACTCTAGCCCCAGGAAAACAAAGTCCTGCACTTGAGGGCTGATATATTGACCATGGGCACTAGGCCACACCGCTCTGTGCTCATGGGTGCCCTTTAACAGACATCCTCCAGGAACTTATCTAATTCTTTTTTGAACCCACTTATACTTTGGGCCATCACAACATCCCCTGACAACTACTTCCACACGTTGACTCTGTTGTGTGAAGAAGATCTTCCTTGTGTTTGTTTGAAACCAGCTGCCATTTAATTTCATTGGGTGACCCCAGGTTCTTGTATTATGTGGAGGGGAAAATAACACTTCCTGATTTACTTTCTCCACACCCGCCATGATTTTATAGACCTCTCTCCTATCCCCCTTAGTCATTTCTTTTCTAAGATGAAAAGTCCCAGCCTGTCTAATCTCTCCTCAGACAGAAGCTGTTCCATCCCCATGATCAATGTTGTCCCCTTTCTCTGTACCTTCTCCATTTCTAATACATCTTTCTTGAGATGGGGCGACCAGAATTGCATGCAGTATTCAAGCTGTGGGCATACCATGGATTTATACAGTGGCATTATGAGATTTACTGCCTTAATATCTGTCCCTTTCCTAATGGTTCCTACCATTGTTACCTTTTCTGACTGTCACTCCGTGTTGACTCCAGAAATGAATGCTGTATTCCAGTATCGGTCTCCCTAACCCCGTACACAGAGGTGAAATCACTTCACCTGCACACCACCCCCATGTTTATACATCCAGGGACAGAGCTGGGGGGAATGAAGGCTCCTAACTCAGTCTCACCCTCCTGCCTATCTCCCTGAAGACATAACACCAAATTCCTGGGCGCTCTGCCTCTAACCTTATGTGGTCAAGGGAGGACGCATCTCCTAAGGGTTCTCACGCCAGAGTGGCTAGGGCTACATTGCTGGACAGGTGCAATAGTTACGAAACAAGTCTTGGAGATGGGGGATCAGGGCTCTATTCCCACCTCTCCCACTGACCTGCAGTGTGACCCGAGACAAGCCACCTGGGCTGGGGACTTTAAAGGACTCTTAGGAAATTAGGTGCCAGTGAAATAAACTCACAATTGAATGGGAGTTGGGTGTCTCGTTCCATTTTAGCTTAACAATTTTAATCCTTTTCTGCCAAAATATCAGCTCCTTGCTTCCAGGATGTTTGCTGTGTGTGTGTTCATACAGGACCCATCCAATGGGGCCCTGACATCAGTCAGGAGATCTAGGAGCTGCAATATCATGAATAATAATGGATGGATAGCAACTCACTGCAGAGGGATGGGCAGGTGGAAACATGACACTGCATGAGGATGGATGGATGGATGGATACAGAGAGGAGATTGCATAATTTTGCATGCATGGATGGACGGATATTGTGCAATCAACGAGACAGGTACTGCAGAGGGTAGGATGGATGGATAGATCCTGTGGAAGGATGAATTGACGTAGATAATCCATAAGGAAAGGAGGATGGCTAAAGAGAAAGAAAGAAAGAAAGAAAGAAAGAAAGAAAGAAAGGTGGGGGGATACATCTAGATATTGTGGGAGGAAGCGTGGATCAGTAGATGAGACACGGAGACAGTCTCCACCAGAAGACACACCCTTCATCACAAACTCTAGAATGCTGCATTTTAATTTGGGCATATTCCGCACACAGCCACGCTCCGTACACAGAGCTCCCACAGCTTTACACACAGGCTGAGAGGAATCCCAGACCCCACGAGGTTCCCTGGCCATCTCAGATATGTCGTGAGGAGCCCATGCGGCTCTGCTCCTCAGTAGCAGGTGACGTCAGTATCGGACAAGATCACAGAGACATTGACGAAGGTGGGTTTACCAGAGGCTTTGTCCACGCTCTCCTGGACGAAGGTCATGGGCAGACCCTCGTGCCCCACCACACAGGCGTATGTGTTCCCCCGCTCCCATTCAGATGCCAAGACGTTGAGCTTGCTGTAGATGAAGTAGTGCTCCTCCTTCCCAGCCTCCCGGACGGGGCCGATGTTGGTGTAGGCTTCCTGGGGCACAGGCCGCTCCTGCTGGGTCCGTGTCACCAAGATGTCTCTGGGCTGGAAGCCGGAGGCCAGGCAGGTGATGGTGGCCGATTCCCAGAGAACCAGCTCCTCAGCGTGAGGAGGGGAGATGTAGACAGAAGGGGCCCGGAGGGAAACCACTGCCATGAGAAACAGCACAGGGTTAATGCGAAGGATTGGGACCCAGGAGTCCTGGCTACCACCCCCCACCCTCATCGCCCTGCTATGTCCCACGAGACCCCCCACTCCCCACCCAGACCCATGGATACAATCCAGGAGTTCGGCCCACACTAACCCACCAGATCCAAATACCTTCCCTGAAAAGGGGCTAGAACTCAGGACTCATGGCTTCCAGTCTCCCTATTCTAACCCACGACAACCCACTCCCCTCCCAGAGACAGAAAAAGAACCCAGGAGTCCTGACTCTGTCCCCTTCTGTCTCATACATTTGTCTGTTTCATCCCAACCACAAATTTGCAACTCCCAGTCCCAAAGACCTCAAGCCGGATCACAGCTAGAGACAGAAGGTCCCGTCTCCCATTCCCCACATCCTGAGCCAGCCACTCTCCCAAGCCTGCAGCCGGATGGCAGCTGGCGCCCCCTACAGGGGAAAGGCTGAGTTCTTACTGTGACTCTTGCGGATGCTCTTGACAATGGCCGACGGGATGTCTTGGTGCTTCACGGTGCAGGTGAACTCCTCCTCACCCACCTGCCACTCCTCCACGCACACCCGCAGGATGCTGGTTGCACTGTAGGTGCCATCTTCCTGCAGCACTGCCTCCCTGGAGACCACGGCCAACGGGCCCCCACTACCCCGGTTCCAGGAGACCTCCAGGCTGCTGGGGGTTTCCATGCCACTCACCAAACAACTGATGGTGGCGTTCTGCCCTATGTAGAGCTTCTCCAGGGAAGGGGGAAGGAGAGAGACCTCCAGAGGGTGTCGATTACAGTTGCTGACACCTGGTGGGGGGCAGGAGGCAGCATTGAGGGCTGGGCTGAGCAAATATTTCAACAGGCATGAGGTATTAACTGAGTGCCTCTCTCTCAGGGGCGCAAAGCCCAGGGGCTGTTTGGGAAAGGGGCTGAGGGTCATTGGAGGTGGAAATAGGGCACTGGGGTCCCTGGTAGAAGGGGCAGGACCCTCATCTTATGGAGCAGCGGGGAAAATGGCTGAGATTTTCTAACCAACAGAGAGATTGGGATTCCTGGGTCCAATTATGCTTATTTGGTCTCTCGGTGCCAGGAGCAAATCTGAAGGTCTCCGGCTTTGTTGGGAGAAAGCCCCATTGAGGAAAACATGGCCAGGGACAGACCTGCCATGGTTGCTCAACTCTGGGTCCTTCCAGCCAGAAATTCATGAGCTTGATGACCCACCTGAGCTCAATACATTTATTCCCCTTTCCCAGAGATGGCAGCTGGTACACAGGACAAATGACCTGCCCATGGTCATGACTGGCACCCAGATCCTCCTGCTCTAACCACTAGACCCCACACTGCACCCACAGCTCAGGACAGAACTTGTGTTCCCTAAACCCTACCCTCTGCACAGGGAGAAGGGCCATTTATATTTCACACCTGTGCTCTGCTGAGGTCCCTCAAGACATGCGTCCCCCAACTCCCACTGCAAGCCGATGGAGGAGGGGAGACCTCGAATCACTTTAGAAATCTCAGCAGGGAAACCCAGACTGATGGGAGCCCTGGCACCCAGGGACAATGTCCTCTCTTGAATGTTGTGTGAAGGATATGCATGGTGTCACTCATAAGATTAGTTTCTAAAGTGAACGTCCAAGCCCCACTGTGGGGCAATGGAGCTGAGAGGTTTCTCTCCTTTGTTTGAATGAATTCATGGACTTCTGAATCCGATATGGAATCTGCCCCACCCCAACACATCTTTTCCTTGAGAACAGATTTTAATTGGGTGCCTGTCATGGCTGCAGATCCATGAAGACTTTCCTAATGTGCCAGCAACAAATTTGAGGAATAAAAAGGGACAATAAGGACAAAATTGTGAATCAGCCACCTTGGGAATCCATGTCCAAGTGTGGAGCAAACAACTCCCAGGAGGATCCCATGGTTAAGAAGGAAAGAAATTTTTCAGTGAACCACCTCCCTGCCATGAAAGTCTTCCATGAACTTTCCCCAAGAGCAAGAGTATCCATCCCAATGTCTTGGCCAAATCACAGCCCAATGAGATTACATTCTGCACCCTCCTTTAAATTCCCTCTTGCAGTTAGGACAGTTTTCCTGCAATTCTGTTCGTGGTGATGGGGTCTATGAAGCTGCAGAATCATCTCCTCCAGGGGTGGGGTGGGATCCCCATTACTTGGGGCATTTCAGACTGGATAATGCCTTGGGAATACAGGGTACTCTCCTGCACTGGAGTGGAGCGGAGGTTCCCACCCAGCTCAGGTTGCAATAAATCTTGGTTTCACCAAAGACGGATCTCTTTCTCCATTATGATGCCTTCATTGCCACCCCGCCTCCCCCCATCAGGGCTCACATGGAGTCATTCGGTTGTTTATGCCATTGGCTGGACGGGATAAGAACATGTGTGGACATCCCCAAATTAATACCTGCCTCTGAGAATCCACTTACCGAGGGACACCTTTTCCACAACCCTCTTGGGCTCTTCCATGGCTGGATGATGCACCATGCAGGTGTAATTGCCTTCTCCTTGACTTTGCTCAACCTTCAGGATGCTGTAGGCAGAGAAAGTGCCATTTCCTGACACAGGGCCACTGTAACTGGACTTGAGTTCCGGGGAGTTATTCTTCAACCATGACATGCTGATCTCTTCAGGGTAAAAGCCACTAGCTTCGCAGATGAGAGTCAAGGACACTCTGTTCCTGGAGATGTCTTTGTGGTCGGCTTGGGAGACAGTGACTGAGGGCTCCTTCTCACGGATGCCTAAATGAAAAGGAAGAGGGGCAAGAAAAGAATAAGACTTGGTTTGTCTGTCTAAGTTAAGGACTTAGATCCACCAGCTATCTCTGTGTGAAGGGCCCAGGGAGGGCAGTTGTTCAGTGTACGTGTGAAGCTAGACCAGGCAAAATAAAAACCCAACCCTTGAGCATCATCTCCCTTGAAACTCAAAA
This sequence comes from Caretta caretta, assembly GCF_965140235.1. Lineage (NCBI taxonomy): Eukaryota > Metazoa > Chordata > Testudines > Cheloniidae > Caretta > Caretta caretta. The sequence continues at coordinate 39,242,887 of NC_134218.1, read as the reverse complement.
AGCCTGGATCTTCACCCAAAGACTCAACTGAACTCCAAAGCCTTCCCCGCAGAATGCACAGTGAACTTCCAGATCCTCAACCTTCAACGGCAACAACTTAATATCATCATCTTCATCTCCATCACCATATTCATCTTCTTCACCTCCCTTCCTTCCTCCTTATCTTCATCTTCTCCAGCATTCTAACGTTCTTTCTTTTTTCCTCCTTCAGCATCTTCATTTCCTTCTTCATTGTCATCGACATCATCTTCATCCCCTTCGAGATCATCATCATCCTAATCGTTATCCTCAGCTTGGTTTTACAGTAACACAGATGGGCAGGGGGCTTTGAGCTAGTCCTGTGTCCCAAACCTGAACCCTCACCCCAAACCTTGAACCACACTATCTCCTCTTCACCCCAAGTCTCCGCCATGCATCATCATGACATTGGGTCACCAACCCATTTGCTCACTCAGATGGAGCCTCTTTCCTCCTTCAAATGCTCACAGCAAAATTCAACACAACTGAGATTTTTCAAAGGCTGGCTAAGGGACTTGGACACCTTGGGTATTTCAATGGGATTTGGGCACCTAACTCCACTGGAGACTTAGAGATTCTCATCAGAAATATCCCTGAAAGACCAGATGCCTGCAACAAGCACCAGCCTGATTTCCAGAGGTAAGAAGTACATATGCACATCAGACCAGAGTCACAAATAGGACACTAAGTCCCTAACAGGCCACGTTGCTGGATCCCAGGGAGCAGAGGGAGTGAAATTCTTGGAGAATCTGGAAATTAACGTTAAAGCAGGGAATACTGGGGAAACTGTGCAAGTGGAAATTAATGAGAGATAGAGAATGAAAGATTCATAGGAGAAATAATAATTTTACCTGCAATACATCCCTGTGCTAAGGACTTGGGCTCCGCTAAAGTCCTAGGACTTAGAGGCTTCCTAGGACTTGTGTGGGGTGAGTTTCACCCTCTAATCCCAATTAACAATGACTGGAGTTTGCCTTTTCCTTTGAGATGCCAAGGCTACTCACCTGTATTGCTCATGGTTATGTCCTGGGTTAGTTCTCCAGAACAGAGTGTGGTCACTTTGCAGGTAAATATGGTGCCTTGTCCCCACTGGGCCAGTGACACAGGGTGAGAACTGACTGGGTTGATGGTCCCGTTGCTGTTCTTCTTGAGAGTTTTTATCTTTGCCACAGAGCTGACTTGCCCATCCACTTTCCATGCGATTCTGCTGGCTGCTAAGTCATAACCCAAAACTAGACAGGTAACATGACCAGAATTTTGATGACATCTTCATAGGAGGGTTTGGTTAAGTAGATGGTTGGGTCATGTGAACTTCTGAGGCAGGCTGAGAAATGCAAAGAGAGGTCAATGACCAGCATAAATAATGTGGAAAGGCAGAAAAAGACTATCGAAATCTAATCTAATCTATCCATCCACCTCCATCAGAACACTGGTAGTATCCATCTCATCCGTCCATCCCCCCATTATATCTCTTTCTCTTCCCATCCACCTACAGTATCAATTTCTCTATGGTACTCCTGTCTCCCACCACACTAGTGTCTAGGTGCAGTCCCACCTACCCTTAGGCAAGGCTGATTTCTGAGTAACTCTCCATCCCACCATGCACAGGCATAGCCCCTCACCCAAGCACTTGCTGGCGTTGTGCATGGAGAGCTCTGTTTCCACTGCTGGGTGGGTCACTTGACAGGTGTAGACGTCCCCCGTCTCCCACCTCTGCCTGGTGACAGTCATGCGGCTCTGTCCCATGTAGGAGCCATCTGTGCCCATTGCAGAGGAAAAGGCCGGGGTAGGGGGGGCTCCTCTCCTTTCCATTCACCAGCCATTTCATGACAGTTTTCCCGGGACTGAAGCTCAGGAGGAGGCAAACCAGCTCCAGCTGGCTCTCTATGGCACTCTCCTCGCAGGTGGGGACTAGGAGGTAAACCTGGGGTGGCATTGTCAAACCACACACTGAGAGCAGAGAGAGGAGATGTCAAGGTTCCTTCCCCACTCTGAACTCTAGGGTACAGATGTGGGGACCTGCATGAAAACCTCCTAAGCTTACTTTCACCAGTTTAGGTTAAAACTTCCCCAAGGTACAAATTAATTTTATCCTTTGCCCCTGGATCCACTGCCACCACCAAACTTTAACTGGGTTTGCTGGGAAAAGTAGTTTGGACACGTCTTTCCCCCCAAAATCCTCCCAACCCTTGCACCCCACTTCCTGGGGAAGGTTTAGTAAAAATCCTCACCAATTTGCATAGGTGACCACAGACCCAAACCCTTCGATCTTAGGGCAATGAAAAAACATTCAGTTTTCTTACAAGGAGACGTTTAATAAAAGTAAAGGAATCACCTCTGTAAAATCAGGATGGTAGATACCTTACAGGGTAATTAGATTCAAAACATAGAGAATCCCTCTAGGCAAAACCTTAAGTTACAAAAAAGACACACAGACAGAAATAGTTATTCTATTGAGCACAGTTCTTTTCTCAGCCATTTCAAGAAATCATAATCTAACACATACCTAGCTAGATTACTTACTAAAAGTTCTAAGACTCCATTCCTGTTTTATCCCCAGCAAAAGCAGCATACAGACAGACACAAACCCTTTATTTCTCTCCCTCCTCCCAGCTTTTGAAAGTATCTTGTCTCCTCATTAGTCATTTTGGTCAGGTGCCAGCGAGGTTACCTTTAGCTTCTTAATGCTTTACAGGTGAGAGGATTTTTCCTCTGGCCAGGAGGGATTTTAAAGGGGTTTACCCTTCCCTTTATATTTATGACAAAGGAAAACACAGTCCAGTGTGACTCTCTGTAGATCCCCACTCCCCTTCCCAAGAGAGTGCTAACTCTACAGTCCTCCCAGCACTGGTAAAAACCCACCTTCTTGTGCTGTGTTTACACTGCATACTTTATTCAGCCTCTAGGGATTAACTTCACAGCCATGTAAGGGATTAAAACAAATGGGAACAGGGCCCTTAAATCATTTAGGCAAATACTGAATGCCTCCGTGCATTCTTTCTGCACATGCTGCTGGAGTGTGTTCTCCCTGGTAAACAGCAGGGACAAAGCTGGAACTTGAGCTGTGTTTGTTTGAACTTCTTTTCCTCAATTAATGTCCCCTGTTTAAGGGGGAGTGTGGCGCTGTAGAGCATGACATGGCATCAGAAGAAAACCTGGGAGAGGACTGACTGTGTCTGACTACAGAAAAAGGGTCAAATGCTCAGCTGATGTAAGTCGGCACAGGGCCACTGACTTCCATGGAGATCAGTCGATTTACACCCGTTCAAGTTCTGACCCCAGAATGCCTAGGTTTGCTACTCTGGGGTTGTATCCATTTCAAAAGATGCCCGAGAACAGCCGGAGTGCAAGAAACACACACAGCTCCATGACAAAGAGGTGTAAGCGAGTGCTAGCTTGTAAGGGGGTGTAGCCCCGTTAGGGCCAGTGGTTGCTGGGAATTGGAGTTTCATGGGGCTGCTTGCTGCAGTCTATATAAGGGAAAGCTTCTGGCTCAGTGCTGAGGAAAGCACATAGCGGGGAAATCTCTAGATGCGGACCAGGCAGGAGGGCTAGGAACCATGCGGGAAAGGGGACCTAGTGGGAAAGGGGGCGTGTGCTCCCCATCCAGCCGGCTGAACGCTGGGGGGGGCCCAGGTGGCTGGGAGCCTGTGCTCTGAGTTCCACTGGTTTTGCTTTGAGTCCTTGTGTGTGAACAAACCTGGCCTTTGGACTGAAGCAGCGAATGGGCTTTGTTCTACCCCCCCAGTGGGAGGAGTCTGGGTCTGGGTTTGGGTTTGGGTGAGGGTGAGGGAGTAAGGCAGTGAGCCGAAGATTTCCCCTGTACAGAACGGCAGCATGAGGCTTAGGTGCCATTTCAGACCAGCTGCGTGTCTAAGATTTCCCAAGGTGCCTGAGGGATTTACGTGCCACGTTCCCATGCGAAATGGGTACCTAAATATTTTAGGCAGAGCTGAAAAATCTCCCCCTTCGTGGAACATAGGTCTCTGCCCAGGGATGCATTTCACCCTGAGGTTTGCCTCATTCCAGGGCCCACGGAGAGGGGCACTGGGGGCGGGAGTTCTGCAATGACAAAGCACCAGGGCTCAGTGTGTTTCAACACGGGGCCAAACTTTCCCCACTCTTGCAGGGTGAGATTTTTCCAAAGGCACCTACAGGATGTGGATTAAGATTAACTGGCTCCCAGACCCTCTAGGTGCTTTGAAAATCTCAGCCTGGCTGCCCCCTCCTCCCCCCGCCGCATGTCTTACATTCCTGAGGGAACTTCCCGGACACTGTCTTCCCTGTGCCTTGATGTGTCACGTCGCACTGGTAGGGGTCGCCCTGCCGGGAACTGTCGGAGGGGATCAGCAGGCTGCTCTGGGTGTGGAGCCCATTGCTCATCGTCACCTCTGGGAAAGTTTTGACCCCCTTGGTCACTTGGCCAGAATTCCACTTGATGTCCACTGGTGATGGCAAATAGCCAGTTACGAGGCAGGCCAAGCTGGTGTCCGGGGGCACATTGCCGGTCTTGCTGCAGCAGGGAACCAGGGGAAAGACGGATGGGGCTGTGCGGGTCGCTGGAAAAAGAAAGAGAATATGAGAGAAACCATCAAAAGGGGAAACTCTGAAAACCGGCCACTGATCTACCTACATCCGTCCATCCACCTCCCTCTGTGGTCTGATGGCTGCCTGGCCCAGTGGCCAATTCACTGGGAAAGGAGTCAGGACTCTGAGGTTCTATTCCCAGCTGCTGTGGGACCGTGGGCCTGTCGCAGACCTTCTCTCGCCCTTTAACTTTCCATTGTGAAGTGGTGTCGGAGCGATGGACGAAAAACACGAGAAATGGGATTCTGACCTCGGCTGCTCCAGTGTAAACCTGGAGCAACTCCAGAGGACTAGCTCTGGTTTTGTGCAAGTGATGCTGAGAGGAGACTCTGGTCCTTTAGAAGGCAGAAATATTCCCCACGCGCCTCACAATGTGAGTCCAGCCCTCCTCAGCTCTCCAGTGTGAAGCGAGCATCAGTACTGTTGTTGAACAGATGGGGAAACTGAGGCCTGGAGCGATGACGTGGCTTCCCCAAGGTGACAGGGAGAGTCTGTGGGAGATCTGGGAACTGAAGCCAGCTCCCGAAGTCCCTTCCTCTGTTTGATGACAAGACCGTTTGCTAAAGCTAGGGAAGAGCCCTCCATGAGTCATGGATGGACGAGATAGCGCTCTTTCTCCTCCGGTCCCTGCCCTTCTGTGCAAACAGATCTTTCAAACCATACACCTCGGATTCTGGGCTCTTCAATCTGCCTCTCCGGGACACTGACAGGTCCAGGGGAAATTCACTGAGGATGAAATATTCATTCCCAGCTGGCTTTCCCAATTTTACAGTATTTTGGGGGTTGCAGTCCTTATTTCTGGATTCTGGTGGACTCTCCATGACACGGAGTCCTTAAAGCCAGCTTTGGCCTCTCTGTCTAACTGCTCTGCTGGACCAGAAGGTGGGGCTTGGGCCAGGGATCGCCGGGGGACGTGCCAATCACGGTGATCCCTTCTTCTGCCCTGAAACTCCATGAATTGATGAGTTCTAAACAGGTCAAATTGCAGTGGACATTCCACCACCAGTCATGGTGCGAGGAACCACCCAACTACTTCTCACCACCTTCACAGGAGCAAGAACCAGAAGAGACAATAAAGACAAATAATAAAGACAAACTGCCAGGAGATGTTAAAAGAATTAAAAGATGGCTAGAAGGAGACATGATGTTTGTGTGCACCTAGGTACAGGACATCTATCTATCCCCGTACACACCCACTATCAATCTATCCATCCTGGGTGGTTGAGAGTCAGGACTCCTGGGTTCTATCCCCAGTTCCAGGACAGCCCTAAAGTCTCCTTCTTCACCTTCCCGCACGGCAGGTTCTCAAAAAGAGCCCCCAGGAGGCCTCAATCTTTTCTGAGCTTTGGGGCCTTCGTGACCGAATCTCTGGGGAAAACCGACCAACAAAACAAACAAACAACATGGGCTGAAAAGGGGAAGATTACAGAAGTGAAAGTCACACTGAGGTTGTTTTTTCACCCCGGTTTTAGCCCCCTCGGCTTCCCCGCCTGTCCAATTTTCACACCTTCTCACCAGCTGTAACAGTGAAAGCTCCCCAGTGGGCGTCATCTATTGTTCTCAATCTATAATTATCTTGACTACCATCTGGCGGGGAGGAGAGGGGATGTCTGACAGGCAAAGATACCTCAGAAGAGCTACGCGACAGCCACAGAGCAGAGCTGGACTCCCGGACAGAACCCCCCGGTCTACAGTGCCGGACCACGATCCAATATGGTGAGTAAATTACAGGAAAGTGGCTGCTATTGGCTTCTCACATGAGTGCAGAGGGTGTTTTAACCCTATCAGAGATAAATGGGGTGGAGAGTGTGCTAGAGAGGGGAGCAAGACACCTGGGTTCTCTCCCCAGCTCTGGGAGGGGGGCGGGGTCTAGTAGGTTAAAACAGTGGGTCAGGGATCCAGGACTGTTGTGCTCTGTTCTCACCTATGAAGGGCAGTGGGGTACGCCCCCTGTGTGGACCCAAAACCAGGGCAGGGTGCAGAACATGGCTCCCCTGCAGAGCCTGGATATGCTGGGGAGGTCAGGATGGGTAACATAGGCAGCGCTGTGCCCCCCGCAGAGACAGGGGAACAGAGGTGATTATCTCACACTCCACCTATAAGCTAGGATAACAGTTTTGAAAGAACTGTAGGGAGCGAGCCCAGGGCTGGGTTAGCAGGGCCTGCGGGTCGGGAGTGAGGGGCACCCGCAGAGCTGTGGGGGAGCCAGGGCTGGGCTCGCACGCTGCTGTGGGTCAAGAGTGAGGGGCACCAGCAGGGCCGGGGAAGCAGGGCTGAGATATCAGGGGGCTTCAAGTCAGCATTGAGTGTCACTGGCAGAGCTGGGTGGGGGATCCCAGGGCTGGGCTAGCAGGGGGCTGAAGGTCAGGAGTGAGGGGGCACCAGCAGAGCTGCGGAAGCAGGGCTGAGATATCAGGGGGCTGTGGGTTGGGAGTGAGAGGCACCAGCAGGTCTGGGGGAGCCCAGGGCTGGGCTAGCAGGAGGCTGGAGGTCAGAACTCAGAGACATAAGCAGACATGGGGTGCTCAGGGTTGGGGGGCTGAAACTAGAGGTTTGGGGGAACAGCTGAATTGTTTCTAAGGGGCTTTTGTTGTCTCCTCTCTTTAGCCCAGTCGCAAATATTTGCTACCAAAAACTTTCTAAACTGAGGCATAAATTTCCCTTTGCATGTCCCTTGTCAGAGGTAAAACCCTCAACTCGCCGAGTGCAGGAACACGTCTCTCTGAGCCGTCCCAGCCTCCCTCCACCAGCTCTGTGCTCATGCTCCATGCTGAGGGCCGAGCGTGGGGAGTTCCCAGCACAGCTAGATGTCAGCTTGGCTGCCTGGGGCTGGACGTAACTGGCAGCCCCTGTTCGGGCAACAGCTCAGAGTTCAGGCTCCTAATTTGGCCTTTGAGTTGAGCTGTCTCCGTTTTTGCGGCACACTCAGCTGGAGACGCGTCGGGCTTCCTTTCCAGGGGGGACGAGCTCTGTCGTCTCCGGCTAAAGCCCACTGGAGATGCAGACCCCGGTAACTGCTTGAGTAGGAATCTGGCTAGAAAGGTCGTGAGCTAGAAGTCACGATAACTAGTCAACTACTGAGTTTGGGGGAGGGAAGCTTTTTTAACCTAACCACAGAACTATCACCCTAAACCAACCTTAAACCCAACTACTTAGACCCCCAACTCTGACCTAACTCCCTAACCAGGATCCTAACCCCAGTCCTAACCCCCGACACATGCACCAACTCCTTAACCCCAACACCCTAATCTCGCCCTTTCCCTATAGTCCTATCCTCATCCTGAACCCCGGCTCTCTAGCCCCTACTCCCTAACTCTGACCCCCAACTCTGATCCTCTCATCAAACCCAACCCTAACCCTAACGTCCCAACCTTATCCCCCCAACCCTGACTTTAGATTGCTTAGGCTGCAATGGTCCTGGGATCAGTAGAGTCCTCATTCTTATTTCTCTGTAAAGCTTCTGGCGCAATGGGTCCCTGATCCTAGATTGGGTTTTCTAGACACTTTGATGCAAGTACTAACTACCAATTATACCCCTAACCATAACCCCAGCTCTAACCCTAACCTCCCAACCTTGACCCTCTGAGCTTTAGGGTTTCCGTGTCTCCAGTTGGGTAACAAGCATCCCAGCATCAGAATTATGTGTCATCATGGCAAACTGGCCCCTTGGGATAGGACTACAGAGTCTCACTAACTCTGGGAAATGGCAGCAGAACCGGTAGGAATCTGATGGTTGAATGGCTTCAAAATTGGCTAGAAATCTAATCACAACACATCAAATATTGAACTTGAGAGTGGAAAGGTATTTGACCCGAACCATTAAACCGTCACACTTAATTATAGCCCTTAACCCCGGCACCTAACCCTAACCGCTAACCCTTAATCCTCCTCCCATGTATAATGATAACCCGAACTCTAACCCAAAGGGCCCAAATGTCCCGGGTTGATCTGGACAGTCCCAGTCTTTCCTACCAGTGTCTCAAGTCAGTTCCCAGGACACTAATAACGTGTGTTTGAGCGACAGAATTGCTAATTGGCCGCTAGGGACTGATGATGTTAGCAGTGAACCTAGGAGCCTAGTGAGAATATAACATTTAATATTCATACCCAAGCTAAAATTGCTGGTCTAACATCTGCATGTCTCCAGCTGGAGACCAGAAGACCCAAACGTTTCTGGTACCACACTTCTTCCGAGAGCCCAGAAATGTCCCCCAATTTCAATTCCTTGGTCAAAAACTTGGGTTGTTTTCTAGCTGCAGACGCTGTGATTTCTCCAAGGAGAATTTCTCTGCCACTTTGGCACCTAATTCCCTTTGGTTCCTCGGGAAAAACCCGGTGCAAATAACTGGGAACAACCCTCCACTCTGGGAAATCAACCCATGTCCCTGCTGAACCGCGGCACCAGCACAATGCATCACCCAGTCCACAGAGCAGAGGTTGGGGTTGGGACAGAGGACTCCTGGTTTCTGTACCCAGCTGTGCCACTGACCTGCTGTGACCAGGTCCCTTCCTCGCCCTCTGCCTCAGTTTCCCCTCTGACCCTTCCTTTACCTTGCCTATTTGGCCTGTAAGTTCTTTGGGGTAGGGACTGTCTGTCATTGTGTCTCTCTGCAGCACCCGTGTAATGGGGCCCCCGACCACAGACAGGGTCTGTTTAGCGCTAAGTGATTTGGGGGCCCTGATCCTGGTCACTCTGTGACACAACCGGGAAGACGGGGGGCAGCCTCTCTCAGGCACCCACTTACACACAGACCTTGCAACAGTCACACCACAAGCTGTCTGCTGTGCTGAATGGAGAGAGTGGGGCTCCGTTAGGGGACGCTCTCCCCCGGCATTGAGTGCTGGGCCCAGTGCCACGCTAGGGCCCCCGTGCTGCATGGAGCGGGGTAGGGGCTGCGTCTCATGGCCTCGCTCTCTCTCCCTTTGCAGCTAGCCCCACGGCCCCGTCTGTCTTCCCCCTGACCTCCTGCATCGGCGACGACACCCCCCAGGTCACCTTCGGCTGCCTGGCCAAAGGATACTTCCCCGAGCCGGTCACCGTGACGTGGAGCCCAAGCGTCGCCCCCTCGGGCGTGAAGACCTATCCCTCCCTGCTGCAACCTTCCAGCGGCCTCTACGCGCTCAGCAGCCAGGTCACCGTCCCGGCCAGCAGCTGGGAGTCTAACACCTATAGCTGCAACGTACAACACCAGCCCACCAGCTCCAGCATCTCCAAGGAAATCCCAAGTAGGGACAGCGCGGTGCAGCCCGGGGGGGGAACGGGAGGGGTTGGGGGTCTCTCAGATCCCTGATCTGGTGACTGTGGCAGGGAGAGAGGATGGGAGCCTGCCGGCGCTGTGAGCCGAGGGAGTTGCTGTGGTGGGTGGATGGACGGAGAGAGAGAGAGACACCACGCCGAGAGAAGTGATGGGTGCTGCAGTGCAGGGAAAGGGGCAGAGGGCTCCAAAGGGGGCGCCATGCTGCGGGGAGCTCCGTCGGGGGCGCCAGGGAGTGGGGAGCAAGGCCGGGGGGCTCAGCAGGGGTCTCTACAAAAACTAACCCCTGCCACCCTTCTGCCAGAGGGCCAGCACTCTGAACCCGAGGTGCACGTTCTATACTCCTGCACCGCCAAGCCAGGCACCGTGCAGCTGGTGTGCTTCATCTCCGGCTTCTCCCCCGAGTCTTTGACGGTGCAATGGCTGGTGGACGGCCAGCCCGGGATACTTCATGGTGACACCGAACCTGCCAAGAAGGACGCCAACGGCCGCACCTTCAGCACCCGCAGCAAGGCCAGTGTCTCCCAGGACGAGTGGCAGGAGGGCAAGACGTACACCTGCCAGGTGTACCACCCGGGCACCAAGACCACAAACCAGGACCATGCCCGCAAGTGCGAAGGTGACGGTCACCCGCACTAGGCTGCCTTGGAAGAGACGGGGCCGTGGCGGATGTAGAGGGAGTGGGGCCCTGTGATCAGCGTCATTTTTGGGGGGCCCCCTTGGGACCCAGCCAAGAAAAAGATCACTCTCTCTTCTCCACTCCACCCCCGTTTCTCATTCTTGTTTTCTTCCTCCTCCTCCTGTAAGTAATAGCAAGTGAATGAAAATAAAGGGAGGTACCTTGACTGGTGTTGTCGTCAAACTTATTTTCCCACAGACCACTTGAAAATTGCTGGGGGTCTCGGCGGACACGTAATGATCTTTCCAAATATTGTGTGTACCATTCGCTAATGATTGTAAAGCGCTTCGGATAAGAGCCCTTTGTAAAAAAATGTACGAAAAGGTGCGGTGAGGGGTGTGGCCACGAGTTAGGGTGCAGGAGGGGGCTCAGGGTTGGGGGTGCAGGGTCTGGGAGGGAGTTAGGGTGCAGGAGCAGGCTGGGGGTTGGGGGGCAGGGTGTGGCCAGGAGTTAGGGGGAGGGATGGGCTCAGGGCTGGGGCAGGGGATTGGGGTATGGATCACTTCCCTGGGGCAGCTCCCATTTGGTACGAGGGGTGCAGGTGCGGATGTGGGGGTCTGCAGGAGTCAGGGAGGGCAGGGGGCTGGGAGTGGGGTGGGGATTGGTGGTTGCCGGAGTAAGGGAGAGCTGGAGGCTGGAGGGCTCTGTGGGGGGCAGGAGGCTGTGGGAAGTGTGGGGGGCTGAAGGAGTCAGTGAGAGCAGGAGGCTGGGGGGCTGTGGGGGGCTGAAGGAGTCAGTGAGAGCAGGAGGCTGGGGGCTGAGGGGGGCTGAAGGAGTCAGGGAGGGCCAGATGCTGGAGGGGGTGCAGGAGTCAGGGAGGGCAGGAGGCTGGGGGCTGTGGGGGGGTGCAGGAGTCAGGGAGGGCAGGAGGCTGGGGGGGGTGCAGGAGACAGGGAGGGCAGGAGGCTGGGGGCTGTGACGGGGTGCAGGAGACAGGGAGGGCAGGAGGCTGGGGGCAGTAGGGGGGTGCAGGAGTCAGGGAGGGCAGGAGGCTGGGGGCAGTGAGGGGGTGCAGAAGACAGGGAGGGCAGGAGGCTGGGGGGCAGTGAGGGGGGTGCAGGAGTCAGGGAGGGCAGGAGGCTGGGGGGGTTGTGGGGGGTGCAGGAGTCAGGGAGGGCAGGAGGCTGGGGGGCTGGGGGGGGTGCAGGGTCTGAGAGGGAGTTAGGGCGCGGGAGGGGGCTCAGGGCTGGGGCAGGAGGCTGGGGTGCACAGCGCTTACCTGGGGCAGCTCCATTTGGTGCCAGGGGTGCAAGTGGTAATGTGGGGGGGTCCAGGAATCAGGGCAGGGGGCTGGCACATGGGGGTGCTCCCAGTCCCCTCCCCCGAGCGGCTCACGGCAGGGCCTGGGGGGGTATGTGTAGGGGGAGTGCGGGGACCAAGCTTCTCCCCCACAGCTGCCCGGCCCTGGGCCCCCCCCCCCCCATGTTTTACTGTCAATCCGCATCTGCTCCTGCCGGCTCCAGGGGCTCCTCTGCAGGCTCCGCCCCCACCGGCATCAGGCTCCCCCCTCCCCCACCTCTTCCCTGCCCCTCCCCAGCGCTGCCCCTGCCCCCGAACAGCTGTTTGCCGGCGCTCGGGGCCGCCGCACTCCCCCTGCACATCTCCCCCCGTGAGTCGCCAGGGGCAGGGGGCTGGGTGCACCCCACACACCCAGCCCTGACTCCTGAACCCCCCCACATTCCCACTCCCACCCTCCGCACCAAATGGAGCTCCCCAGGGAACTGGTCCACACCCCAACCTCCTGCCCCAGCCCTGAGCCCCCTTCCTCACCCTAACCCCTGGCCACACCCTGCACCACAACCCCCAGCCTGCTCCTGCACCCTGACTCCCTCCCAGACCCTGCACCCCAACCCTGAGCCCCCTCCCGCACCCTAACTCCCTCCCAGACCCTGCACCCCCAACCCTGAGCCCCCTCCCACACCCTAACTCCCACCCAGACCCTGCACCCCCAACCCTGAGCCCCCTCCCGCACCCTAACTCCCTCCCAGACCCTGCACCCCAACCCTGAGCCCCATCCCACACCCTAACTCCTGGCCACACCCTCACCCCACCTTTTCTTACATTTTTTTACAAAGGGCTCTAATCCGAAGCGCTTTACAATCGTTAGCAAACGGTACACACAATATTTGTAAAGATCATTACGTGTCCGCCAAGACCCCCAGTGATTTTGAAGTGGTCTGTGGGAAAATAAGTTTGATGACAACACCAGTCACAGTATCTCACTTCATTTTCATTCACTTCCTATTACTTACAGGAGGAGGAGGAAGAAAACAAGAATGAGAAATGGGGGCGGGGGGGAGATAGGAGAGAGTGATCTTTTTCCTGGCTGGGTCCCAAGGAGGGGCCCCAGTAACTCTAAATCTCCCACTGGGCAGGACCAAGCTTCTGCCCTCGCAGCTGCTGGCCCTGAGGCCCCCTGTCATTGGGGGGCCCTGTGTTTTACTGGAAATCCGCTTCTGGGGAGGTGGATGCCGGGCTGGGCTCCAGGGGGAAGAGGAGACTGGGATGGGCTTGGGCAGGGGAACCCAGGGCAACCTGCTGACCTGGGCTCTCCTGTCCCCAGAAGAAAAAACATCTCCCAGTAACATCCAGGTCTTCCTGGTGCCCCCGTCTCCCGCCGCCCTGTATGTGGCCCAGAGCCCCATGCTCACCTGCCTGGTGGTCAACCTGCCTAGCAACATCAGCCTACGGGTGGTCTGGTCCCGGGAGAAGCCAGAGTCCATTAGCCCTGATCGCCTGGACATCGGTGAGCAGTTCAATGGCACCTTCACTGCCTCCAGCTCCATGCCCATCTTCACCCGCGACTGGGATGCCGGAGAGACCTTCACCTGCAAAGTGGAGCACTCAGAGCTGCCCTCGCCCCTCATCAAATCCATCTCCAAGAAGCCAGGTAGGAGGAGAGCAGGGTCCCTAAGGGGAGAGACTCCCCTATCCCCACCCCAGCAGGGAGGGATGCTCCTTAAGGGGAAGCCCCAACCCCCAACAACCTGGGATCCCGGCCTTGGGTCCCTTTGCATCCCCACATGAGATGAAGACCATCCCCATCCTGCTCTCCAGGACTACCAGCTCCCAGTCCCCAGCGCCTCCATCCTGGAGGAGAGAGGGGATGTTTCTATCCCCACACCCACACACACACACGCACATTCCTTCTCCCTGCGTGGCCCAGCTGAGTGATGTGCATGGCTCCCCTGTGTCCTCCGTCCCCACGCACCGAAGGCAGGCGCTCTGGCCCAGGCATCTATCTCCTGCGCCCCCACAACGATGAGCTGAGCAGCTCCGAAGACTCCGTCAGCCTCACCTGCCTGGTGCGGGGCTTCTTCCCCGAGGACATCTCGGTGCAGTGGATGAAGAACCACAAAGCCAACGAGACCATGGAATACATCACCACCCAGCCCATCAAGGACGGAGCCGGCAACTCGAACTTCTTCCTCTACAGCAAGCTGAAAATCAGCAAGGCCAGCTGGAACAGCGGGGACACCTACACCTGCATGGTCATCCACGAAGCCCTGCAGATGAAGTTCACCCAACGCAGCGTCAGCAAAGTCTCTGGTAAATGAAGACGTCTCCTCCCAGCCCCACTGCTAGTATTGTCCAGTACAACTTCCTGTAAATAATCTCTGTGCCTGCAATGACAACAAGTGAATAAACGGAATAAGTCTGAGCTCACCCCCAGGTCTCCTTGTTGTGGTGTCACTGGGTGAAATCTGCAGGTCGCCCAAGGTGGACGAGGTCCTAGGTTGCAGGCTGGGAGAAGCCGAGATGCTACAAGTCTGGGGATGCCAATTCCCAGATCCTGAATGGGTGGATACATATACACCATGGATGGATGGGTAGATCCATGGGTAAAGGCCATGGAAGGAAGGATGGGTTGATGCCATGGAAGGAAGGATTGGTAAATACACGGGTTGATGCCATGGAATGAAGGATGGAATGGTGCCATAGGAAGGAAAGATGGGTAGATACATGGATACAAAAACAACGCAGAAGCAATGATGGAGAGGGGGGTCGATGGCCAGTTACACACACACATACTATAGAGCCCATATCCAAGCCCAGGTCAGTAGGAAGGCCAGATGTTCAAAGAGATGGTTAGATGGATACCTACATACTTGAGAGGGAAGGATTAATAGACCAACAGATATCACAGAGAGAAGGAGAGAGAGAGATTATTATTTGGATTAAAGTAGCACTTCCACCCCCAACTCAGAGAGGACCCTGATGGGCTGGGTATGGCACAGACACAGTGGGAGACTGTCCCTGTGTCAAAGGGCTCACACCTAAACAGAGAAGGAGGGAGACGAAACAGAGACACCAAGAGGGGAAGGGACCTGCCCAAGGTCACGTCCGTTACTGAGCTCGAAACAGAACCCAGGTGTTCTCAGAGTCTCACCCAGTCCCACTAGACTGCGCTGCACTGCGGGAATGGTGGGTGGATGGTTCCCGGGTGCGGTGCCAATGGATAAGTGGATGGGGATGGATGGATAAATCTATGGTGAAGGTAGGAAGGGTATCCGCTGTGAAGGATGAAGGGATGGATAAATGGATGGCCATAGGTGGACTATGATAGATGGAAGGCTAGAGATGAGGATAGGTGGGGACGGATGGATGTATAAATGAATGGATGAGTGGGTGCATATGGTAGTGGATCAGTACCAAAGGGGATGGATAGTGATAGGAAAATGAGAATGGATGGACGGATGGGCTGGTAGTGATCGTGAGTGATTGATGAGGGTGAATATGGCAATGGATGGATGTATGACTGATTGTGTTAATGGAGACATATGGTGATGGATGGTTGGAGATGGATAATATATAAAGGGATGATAAATAAGTGGACGGGGGTGCGTGGATGGACGGAAAACATGGGGGAGGATGAATGGGTGGATGGTTAGGGATGATGATGGAGATGGATGGATGGATGAAAGGGGAGGTAGGAGAATGGATGGGTAAGGATCTATATGGATGGATGGAAGATATGGAGGATGGTTAGAGATAAGGATGGATGGAGCGTGGGATGGCTGGGTGGGTAGGTGTATCGGTGGATGGCCAAGCCATCCCTGGCATCTCACCGAGGCGAGATCCTCTCGAGGCTATAACCCATGTGTACCCAGAGGGGCACTGTATCAGGATCAGGATTTACCCTACACCCCCGTCCACCGCAGAGAGGAGCAGATGCCCCATGGGGATTTTCCAGACAGTCAGTGTGGGGAAGGTAATTAAAATACCCTGACCCCCACACACACCTCCTCTGCTGGCTAGGAGGCTAAGAGGTCTCCCTCCACCCCTTACCCTCAGTGGCAGCTGGGGAGGGGGAGATAGGACAACATCAGGCAAACACCTCACAGCAGGGATCAGCTCCTGGGACTCAGTCCCCACAAAGTAGCAGCAGTAGTAGGGCTGTTATCTGGAGAGGACATTAAGCAGGGACTCACCTAAAGTCTCACTAGCCCTGGTGACATAGGGGGCCCAGGCAGTGGGTGGGACAGACAATGCAGTTGCCCCATCTCTTAAACAGCCCCTCACTCGCACACCTTCCCCCCCATGTGTGTATCAGCCCCAAGGCTGGATGGGCGAGCGCAGGACTCAAACCCACCAGTGCAGCACACAGAGCTCGCACCTGGCATTAAGGAGTGGGTAGCCTGCAGCAGCAGTGTTCGGGCTGTTATCCTGGGGGCTGTGCAGGGGCACACAGAGAAAGAGAGTGGGAGGGTTGGCTGAGAGAGAGCTCAGTCCAGGGCAGATGGACACACCTGTAACATGGCATGACCGAGGGACCCTCCCACCTGGGCTGTCGTGTTTCTACACACAGAGACACACACAACGCAGAGAGAGACAAGCAGATTCATGCACCTGTTCTCCAGACATCTCTAGGGCAGGGGGATCAGTAGGGGGCACCGTGCTTCAGGGAGCATCATCTTTCATATCAGAGAGAAACGTTAGATCCCATCCTTAAAATATTTGTGGCTCTGTTCATAAAAGCGACAGTGTTCAAAATCCCCACAGCCGAGGCAACTCCAGGTTGGTAAGAGAGCCCTGTGTAAACAGGCCCAGAGGTGGCTGCGTTCCATCTGAAGTGACTCCTGGGTGTTTAGATACATTGGGAGCAGGGTCATAGAGGCACACGTGTGAAATCCATCCTCCTGGTCTTTAGGGAGCTCCCCCACCATGGCAGCATCCTGGCACCTCGCCCACCTCAGAGGGATCCTGAGCCTCCTTTCACAGGCAAAGAAACTAAGGCACAGAGAAATTCAACACTCGGCCAATCTTCAGTGCCAGGGTGTAGGGCCACGGTCACATGGGACAAGTGAGATGAGACCTGGGAGGCTCTGCATCCTTCCATCATAGCGGGCAGGGGTGGGTGGATGGATGGAGGGGTGCGTCTGGGGATGGTTGGAGGTGTCTAGAGATTGATGGATGGATTGATGGGTGGTTTGTGGTCATGGATGGATGGAGGAGTCAATGGGGATGGGCGGATGGATGGATACATCTAGAGATGGATAAATGGAAAGAGGCATGTGTCTAGGGATGGAATGATGGATGGTTTGTGGTCAGGGATGGGTGGATGTATCCAGAGATAGATGAGTGGAGGGATGGAAGGATGGAGAGAGAAGGGGATAGGCGGGTTGGTGTTGGACTCACAGTCCGAGCTCTCTCTGTCACAGTGGCTGAGTTGGAGTTGATGTCTCTTTCTCTCCCCCCAACAGAGGTGATCGTGTCAGGTGAGTTTTGCAGCGAGGACGGAGACAAGGAGCTAGACGGACTCTGGTCCACCATCTCGGTCTTCGTCACCCTCTTCCTCTTGAGTGTGTGCTACAGCGCCACCGTGACCCTGTTCAAGGTGAGAGAGAGAGAACGAACATAGGAATGAAGCAATGAACGAGTTTAGCACAGTAGAGGGTGTAACGATGCTGCCTTTGGTGGGACACTTCTGAGAGTATCAATTCAGGACAAATTGCTTAGAGCAAGGCAGTTACAGCCCAAGGCTGGGGTTTCTCCACTTCTAAGGAACACCAAACCAGCCCAGCAGACAGGACTTTGGTTTTACCGCACTGCCTAACCACAAGTCACACAAGCAATTCCTTTAGACACTCCAGTTTCCCAGTATCACCACCAATGCCACTCATTATGGGGACGAATGGTTATCAAAACCAATACCCAGTACTTCTCACAATCCCAAAGGACCAACCCCCAGACCCAGGTCAATATACAAATCAGATCTTACCCCCATTTTTACAGTTCTTGGTAATAGCAACACATTCGTTGCAAAAATTACCATGAGCAATAACAACAAATTCATTGCAAGTGTCCATCTACAATCATTTTTGTCATGCCACATCTTTGGCTCAATATCACTGGGGTTTGGGCCTTTCAGGGTTACCCTCCGCAAAATTAAGTTCTCTTTTTCCTCCTTGTCCTGAAGGATCAAACCCTGATTTCTCTTGCTTAACAGAATTCACTGGCTGCTAGGGTGGGCTCTCTGTGCTAACAGCTGTTAGCACGTCTTTCTTCCCCCAGTCCCCAAGGTAATTTGCATCCACACAGACAGGAGCCTGTTCACCAGTTTTCAGATTCTTAACTGCTACCAATTCCAAGGCTGGACTCTGTCTTGAAGAGATACCACACCAATCCAAACAGTCTGAGGGTGAAACTTTGCTTGTCTCTCCCCTGCATCCTCAAGCATTCAGCTATAAAATTGTTCGGCTCTAAAACATTAGTAGAATAGAATATCAGGGTTGGAAGGGACCTCAGGAGGTCATCTAGTCCAACCCCCTGCTCAAAGCAGGACCAATCCCCAATTTTTGCCCCAGATCCCTAAATGGCCCCCTCAAGGATTGAGCTCACAACCCTGGGTTTAGCAAGCCAATGCTCAAGCCACTGAGCTATCCATCCCCTCTGTAGCCAAATCTGTCCTCAGACCCTGAAGCACAGACGGCTCACTCACAGAATCAGCACAGAGACATTCCTCTCTCAACAACCTCATCTCCCCAGCAAACTGGTCAAGCACAGCCACTTGCAAAATTGGGATGGAAGGTAACTTTACAGGGTAAATAAAAAGATTTAAAACACAGAGGATTCCCCTCTGACTCTGCTTCTCAGACGCAAAACAGGAATAAAATTACCGCTTAGCATAGGGAAAATTTACAAGTTAAAACAAAAAATAATCTAACGCATTTCCTTGCTATTACATACAATTTCTGTAATTTTAGACATATTATTTCAGGCTCTTTTTAGGAGCTGAGTTACCTGCTCCATCTCTCTCTTTGTTCTGAGAGGGAACAACAAAGAGAGCACAAACAATCTGAAATTATCTTCCTTCCCCATTGGTCCTTCTGCTCAGGTGCCAACTAAGTTAATTGAACTGATTAATCCCTCACAGGTAAGTGATTCTGTACCTCTGGCCAGGAGGGATTTTATGTTACTGCATACAGAAAGGTTGGAACCCTTCCCTTTATATTTATGACACAGAGAGTAATGGCAAAGTTCTTGGTCCAGGCTTGTAGCAGTGATGCAGGTTCAAATCCAGTCTCTGGAGTACATCCACAGAGGGGATGGGTTATTCAGTCCTTTGTTCAGAGCTTCAGTTTCTAGCAAGGTTCCTCCAGAGGTCTGAAGCAGAATCAAGACAAAATGGAGGGGTTTTCCGGGCCTTTTATATTCTCTGTCCTTTCTTTTTACTGTGGAAACTCACAGCACCAAGATGGAGTCTGGAGTCACATGGGCAAGTCACATGTCCATGCATGGCTCAGTTTGCAGGCCGATGCCATTGTTTACATGTTAGTTTGAACGTTCCCAGGAAAGCTCAGACGTGGATTGGCATCTCCCAAATTCATTGTCAGTTAAGTGTTTCTGGATTGGCCACTTACTGAGAATAGTCCTTTCCCAAGAACCTGAGCAAATGCTTGACTGAGGCTACTTAGAATCAAAACACATTGAGATACAAGTCCATAGCCAATATCCATAACTTCAACTACAAAAATGATACACACACACACACAGGATCATCACAACCAGAGAATCATAACCTTGTCATAGACACCTCACTCCACAACCTTTGTGCAACATTTCCTGCAAATATATATCAATGGTTGCAACAATGATCCATGCGGTCACAGTTCATGTCAATAACGTCACAGAGGGCAGCATGGAAGGGAAAGAAAGAATGGAAGAAGGAAAGAGAAAGAAGAATAGGTGAATAAGACGGAGACTGAGTGAATGAGACACAGACATAAAAGTATGAAGAGATGACACAGACAGACAGACCGAGCCGCTCCCCCAGTGCTGACCCCTCTCACCCTTGCTCTCTCTGCCCCCCTGCAGGTGAAGTGGCTGTTCTCCACCGTGGTGCAGCTGAAGCAGGCGAGTGGCCCTGAGTACAAGAACGTGATCCAGCGCGTGGTGTAGGGGCCGCTGCCCCCATCCACCCGGAGACAAGGGGCCGGGACTCCCGGCTCTATTGGTGACACCACCCTGAGTCCCACAGCTGCCCCCCGCTAGCGCTGTGCCCCTGGGAGACCCCCCTGGGGGGAGCGAGGAGCTCACCCCACATGGCCTAATCCGCCCTCAGCCACTGGGGGCGCTGCCCTGCTGGGAGCTGGGCTGAGACCAGACAACTCGTACCATGCAGGGAACCAGCGCCCCTAGCGAGGAAACAACCCGAGTCCCACTTCCCACCCTCTCGAGCCTAACAGCCCCCTGCTCTGGGACTGGATCAGAGCCAGCGCCCCCTAGAGCAGAAAGGCCCCATATCCCCTTCCCCACCCCCTGCGCCAGCCAGCCCCCCACCCTGGGGCAGGACCATAGCCAGAGTTGTGTCTGTCATGCTGTATGTTGCATATTTAGCTCTTCATTGGGATTTTTATGGGTGGTGTGTGGGTGTGACTTTTGTTGTGTGCACTGAGTGACCATAAATAAATAAATAAATATACAAATCAGGCTCCATCTCATTCATAACCTCCATCCCCGACTTTCAGGGACCGCTGACACCCGCCAGAGGGTCATGTCGTGTCTGTAGGGGACGCCTCTGGGCATGGAGAATAAAATGAAGGATGCCCGCTGCACTGGCCCCAATGGGAGATGGGGGCCTAACTACGAACCCAGAGAGCTGGGGCTTCGTCCCTCAGCCTATAAAGGCTGGGACTGAGGGGCAGAAAGGGGAGATCTCTGGGGCACATCTTCTGTGATGGGTTGGATCACAGAAACCCCCTTGGGGCTGCCACCTGATGTGCCAAGGTGTCAAGGTTCCTTCCCCACTCTGAACTCTAGGGTACAGATGTGGGGACCTGCATGAAAACCTCCTAAGCTTACTTTTACCAGCTTAGGTTAAAACTTCCCCAAGGTACAAACTATTTTACCCATGGACTTCCACTGCCACCACCAATCTTTATCTGGGTTCCTGAAAAAACATAGTTTGGACACGTCTTTCCCCCCAAAATCCTCCCAACCCTTGCACCCCACTTCCTGGGGAAGGTTTGGTAAAAATCCTCACCAATTTGCATAGGTGACCACAGACCCAAACCCTTGGATCTTAGAACAATGAAAAAGCATTCAGTTTCCTTACAAGAAGACTTTTAATAGAAGTAAAAAGAAAAGAATCACCTCTGTAAAATCAGGATGGTGAATACCTTCCAGGGTAATTAGATTCAAAACATAGAGAATCCCTCTAGGCAAAACCTTAAGTTAAAAAAAAGACACACAGACAGGAATATTCATTCTATTCAGCACAGCTATTTTCTCAGCCATTTAAAGAAATCATGATCTAACACATACCTAGCTAGATTACTTACTAAGTTCTAAGACTCCATTCCTCTTCTGTCCCCAGCAAAAGCATCACACAGACAGACACAGACCCTTTGTTTTTCTCCCTCCTCCCAGCTTTTGAAAGTATCTTGTCAACTCATTGGTCATTTTGGTCAGGTGCCAGCGAGGTTACTTTAACCCTTTACAGGTGAGAGGATTTTTCCTCTGGCCAGGAGGGATTTTAAAGGGGTTTACCCTTCCCTTTATATTTATGACACAAGACCACTTCTGCCTCGCTTTCCCTGCCAGCCTGGGACTCCAGCACCCTGCCTGGTTTGAGCCAGACACGCCAGCCTGCTCCAGCACAGACCCAGGTCTCAACCACATGCCCCAAAGCTGCAGACTTAACTGAAAGCACGTTTGACCCTCAGATGCCCAACTCCCAATGGGGTCCAAACCCCAAATAAATCCATTTTGCCCTGTATACAGCTTATACATGATAAACTTATAAATTGTTCACCCTCTGTAACACTGATAGAGAGATATGCACAGCTGTTTGCTCCCCCACCCCCCCCGAAGTGTAAATACATACTGTGGGTTAATTAATAAGGCAAAAGTGATTTTATTAAATACAGAAAGTAGGATCAGATGGGGTCATG
Organism: Caretta caretta; assembly: GCF_965140235.1. Classification (NCBI taxonomy): domain Eukaryota; kingdom Metazoa; phylum Chordata; order Testudines; family Cheloniidae; genus Caretta; species Caretta caretta. The sequence goes on along the minus strand of NC_134218.1, from coordinate 39,220,952 downwards.
CGTAAGAAAGAAAGAAAGAAAGAAAGAAAGATGTGTATGTCTGAGAATGGACGGATGGGTAGATAGACACCGGGGGGCTGGGACATACAGTGGGTACCGTTCTCCTTGGTTAAATCCCCCCAAACCACCCTGAAATGCAGTCACCAATTCTTAACTTCTTTTATTTTCGATCAAACACACAATTCCCCTCTAAGTTGCAAGTTAAACGGTGGATCAAATGAGACTCTTCTCCCTCGCCACAGTCCACGTTGACCAGACCTCAGGACACTACAGCCCTGCACACACAGACACACAAGGATATCCAGTCCCTGCAGTGGGATGGGGGTGGAGGATTGAGGGGCACGGGGCTGAGCTCAAGCTCCAGCGTGGGCTGCCCCACAGGGACGTCCGGGGAAGGACTCTGCCCTCCCTGCTCTGGGTTCTGCGGAGCTCAGACCCTTCAGCGGCCATTGTCACGCCCTCTGCGCTGCCGTGGAACATGGTCCCTCCCGGTGTCCGGAGAGGGGGCCGGAGCCCGGGAGGGCTGAAGATGGAGGGAGGGAATGAAGAGGACGAAGCAGTGCTGTCCCCTCCTAGGAGCCCGGAGCTGGGCACTCACCGCACCTGTGGGACACAGAGAGCAGAGGGGTTCAGCCGGTGCCGCTCACGGGCAGCATCCTCGGCTGGGAGAGCAAGGCCAGAAGGGACCCTTGGGACCATCTAGCCTCGCCCAGCCACGCCTGCATCCTGCCAGGATGTCTGGGTTGAGCTGCAGCTCATCTTCCAGACAGAGACACCAGCCTTGTCAAACCGCCTCAGGGAACGGCCACTGCCCAGCGGGTGCCGCACACCAAGTCCCTGGGGAGCCGCAGCTGCCTCCGCCGATTCTCCCTGCTTCTGGTACCAGCCCCATTGCAACGCGGCCTGGCACAGAACCGGCTTCACGGGCACCTCTGGCCCTTTGTGCTTCTGGGCCCGACCACTGATCCTTGGAGGTCACGGCTGAGTGCTTATTGATTGACGCTCATTGAGCCTTGCTCTTGGAACATTTCCTCTTGCTTCTTAATTAGGGATCATTCATTTTTGGTCATTGATCATTAATTCCTGATTATTGACAAGTGATTCTTATCAATTGATAATTATTAGCAGCTTATTGATGCTTGATCCTCAATTCTTTAACATTAATTACTGATCTGTGAGTGTTGATTATTGATAATTAATTGCAGATTAATGGCTATTCAGCATTAAGTACAGATCACTAGGTACTGACCAGGGATAGCCAATCCGTGATTATTGATTTCTCAGTGATAAATAATTGGAATTGATAATAGACTGTTGATTCTCATGTATTGATCACTGGTGCATTAACCTTGATGGCAGCACATTCATTAGTGATGACGGGTGGTGGATTATTAATAAGTAATCGCTCCTGATTCTCTCTCATTGATCGCTGGTCACTGTCAGGAATCAGGGCTGGCAGCAGAGCCAGTCCCAGGCAACCTGACGTGCGCACCTGGCCTGGAGCCGGCTGCCTGATTGGCTCCGCCCTGATTGCTTGGCGGAGTCAGCAGCCCGGTTCATGAGCCCAGCAGAAGTTAAGCAGCTGCCCAAAGAATTTCCCCAGGGCTGCGATAGCAGCTGTGACTGCTTGTTCCAGCCCTGCACCTGCCTTCTTCCCATCTGGGTCCAGCCCTGTTCCTGCCTTCTTCCCGTCTGGGTCCAGCCCAGCTGCTGTCCTGCACCCAGGCTTTCGTCCCTCCAGGTAACCTGTTCCTAAACCTGAGCTCTAACTCCTGACTTTGGTGTTAGCCTCTGACAACCGTAACATCATAGAGCTGTGGGACAGGGAGAGACCTCCACAGCTCAGCTAGTCCCCTCTCCTGCCCTGAGGCAGGACTAAGTCATACTTATTCCATCCCTGACAGGTATTTCTCTAACCTGCTCCTAAAAACCTCCAACAATGGAGGATCCACAACCTCCCTGGGCAATTTGTTCCAGTATTTACCCAGCCTGACAGTTTTCCAATGTCCAATCTAAACCGCCCTTGCTGCAATTATCGCCCATTGCTTCTTGTCCTAGCCTCCGAGGTTAACGAGTACAATTTTTCACCCTCCTTTTTAGAACAACCTTTTATAGATTTGTAAAATGTTATAATCTCATTCCCCCGCCCAGGACACCCCAGTCTTCTCTTCTCCAGTTCTTTCAATCTTCCCTCACAGCTCATGTTTTCTAGCCCTTGAATGATTTTTGTTGCTCTCCTAGGGCCTTTCTCCAAATTTTCCACATCTTTCCTGAAATATGGTCCCCAGAACTGGACACAACACTCCAGATGAGGCCATATCAGTACGGAGTAGAGCAGAAGAATTACTTATCATATCTTCCTTACAACATTCCTGCTAATACATCCCAGAATTCATTTTTTTCCCGATAGTATTACATTGTTGACTCATATTTAGCTTGTGATCCCCTGGGACCCCCAGATCCCTTTCGGCAGTACTCCTCCCTAGGCCATCATTTCCCATTTTTGTGTGTGCAACTGATTGTTCCTTCCTAAGTGGAGTACCTGGCATTGTCCTTATTGAATTTCATCACTGAATGTGGGTGACTAAGTAGTTCCCGCGGCTGGCGGCTGGCTGCATGCTGATGGCGTGGGATCGATTCTTGAGCACGGGTTGTTGCTCTCAGCGGTGACGCGGGACCATGAAGGTAGCTGTTGCTCTTACCTTAAGCAGCGTGACGCCGGCGCTGTACAACAGGCTGAGCAGGAAGAGAGCAATGAAGGCAACAGGTGTCCAGAGACCGTCAGATTCCTCCTCTCCTCCTTCAACAGAGACGCCTTGGTCCTCCACTAGGCAGTGAGGAGCTGGGGATGAGACAAACGTGCTGGTTAGAGAGGCCTCTTCGTTAACCCAGGGAGCTGAGTGGGCACAGCGGGGAGCTCCGATCTGGGCTCTGGGCAGGAGATCCCTGTCCAGGGCCAGAGACAGAGGGTCCCTGCCAGGGGAGACCGGGCAGGCTGCAGGGGGAGACCCCCTGTCACAGGCTGCAATTCTCACAGCAGCCTCAGGGATTTCAGCCCCAACTTCCATTAAATTTCACGCCCTTTGGCTCCTTTACACACCCCAGCCACCCCGAGCATGCGATTCCCCTCCCCAGGCCAGCAACAGATCTGGGCTGAGACCTGCCAATGCATAGCTCAATGGGGCCATGCACACCCATCCAACAGCGGCATCTTCCCAGCCAATGCCAGCTTGAGCCGTGCTGGGACCAGTTCTTGGGCAGCAGAGGCACCAATTCCCCCCGATCCCTATTCTGGGGACCTGGGGAATTTACCCACAGAGCTGTTCTGAGACCTCCCTCAACTCGTATCATCCCACAGGCAGTGAGGTCCAATGAACAGAGCACTAGGATGGGACTCAGGACCCCCATGGGTCTATTTCCAGCTCTGTCATTGACTTTGCAGGACCTCAGGCAATTCACCTCCCCTCTCTGTGCCTCAGTTTCCCTTCACATCCTTTCTCTGTTTGGACATTTAGCTCTCCTGGGCAGAGACTATCTCTTACTCTATCTGTGTGCAGCTCCTAGTGCATTGGGGTCCCAAACTCAGTAGAGACCTCTACACACAACTGTAATACACCTAATAACGGGGCCATATGATGGGAACAACTTTTAAGCCACTACCCGCTTGGACTCCATTAAAACCCATGTTCCTAGAAGGGGAAAGATCTGTAGCCCATCGTCACATTTGGGCAACACCTGACCAGCCCACCCTCAAGCCCTACGAAAAGGGGGCAAAGGCACGGCCAGCCCATCAGCAACACCCTGAGCTGCCCCATATTGTCAGACACTGGAACAGAAGTGATGGCCCCCAACTGACTTCTCCCTTGGGGCGACTCTGCCACCATCACACAGCAGTGACCTCAGTCCCTGTAGGCAGACGTCTCCATGGCCCATTTCTAATTTCTTCAGCCGTTTATGTGGTTGTGTCATGGGGACTGAGTAAAGACCTCTCCCAACTCATCCCACATGGGACACCTCTCAGTCAGAGCCCCTTTCACCCACCACCAGCCTGGGCTCCGCTGGGAACCCGTTCCCAAGAGTTGGAAGGACTCACAGCCCAGCATTCCCTGAGCCTGTCCATGTGTCTTGTCAATGGCATGAACATCGACTGAGAAATGGCCTGGAGCCTCCTCAAATTAGTACACACCTGGGCACTCAAAGGGCTGGCATGAGAGGCCTCAGCTGTCTGGATGTACCAGCTGAAATCTTAATTCACTCACCAGTGCACTCTATGGCCCAGGCAGTGGATGGATAATTGACGTGACCTTCCTAGCTCTGAAACCTTGACTGGTGCATTTGTAGATCTTAAGGAAGAAGGGACCATTACAGTAACAAGCCTGACCTCCTGTATATCACAGACCAGAGAATCTCACCCAGCTACCCCTCTATGCAGCCCCATGACTTGTCTTTGCTGGGAGCATATTTTCCAGAATGGACCCCAGGCTGGATGTACAAATCTCGAGATGGCGACTCCACCTCTACCACTGGAAGTTTGTTCCAATGGTTCCCTTCCAGATTTCGTGCCTGTGATGGGGTGTGAATACCTTCACTGTCCAGGAAAGGGTTAATCCCACCCCAGGGGCGGAGGAAGTCCTGCCCCTCAGGTCAGGCTAAGCGTGCTCCAAATGCCGTGCTGGTAGAAAGAATACCATCTCCTCCATAAACTTATCAAGCTTTGTCTTGAAGCCAGATATGTCTTTTGCCCCCACTGCTTCCCTTGGAAGGCTGTTCCAGAACTTCACTGCTCTGATGCTTAGGAAGCTTCGTCTAATTTCAAGTCTAAACTTCCTGATGGCCAGTTTATATCCATTTGTTCTTGTGTCCACATTGGTACTGAGCTTCAATAATCCCTCTCCCTCCCTGGTATTTATCCCTCTGATATATTTATACATAGCAATCATATCTCCCCTCAGCCTTCTTTTGGTTAGGCTAAACAAGCCAAGCTCCTTGAGTCTCCTTTCATAAGACAGATTTTCCATTCCTCGTTTCATCCTAGTAGCCCTTCTCTGTACCTGTTCCAGTTTGAATTCATCCTTCTTAACCATGGGAGACCAGAACGGCACCCAGTATTCCAGGGGAGGTCTCACCAGTGCCTTGTATAACGGTACTAACACCTCCTTATCTCTCCTGGAAATACCTCGCCTGATGCATCCCAAGACCGCATTAGCTTTTTTCACGGCCTTGTCACATTGGCAGCTCATAGTCATCCTGTGATCAACCAATACTCCAAGGTCCTTCTCCTCCTCTGTTACTTCCAAATAATGTGTTCCCAGTTTATAACAGAAATTCTTGTTATTAATCCCTAAATGCATAACCTTGCACTTTTCACTATTAAATTTCATCCTATTACTATTACTCCAGTTTACAAGGTCATCCAGATCTTCCTGTATGATATCCCGGTCCTTCTTTGTATTGGCAATACCTCCCAGCTTTGTGTCATCCCCAAACTTTATTAGCACACTCCTGCTTTTTGTGCCAAGGTCAGTAATAAAAAGATTAAACAAGATTGGTCCCAAAACCGATCCCTGAGGAACTCCACTAGTAACCTCCTTCCAGTCTGACAGTTCACCTTTCAGTGTGACCCACTGTAGTCTCCCCTTTAACCAGCTACTTATCGACCTTTCAGTTTTCATATTGACCCCCATCTTTTCCAATTTAGCTAATAATTCTCCATGTGGAACCGTATCAAATGCCCTACTGAAATCGAGGTAAATTAGATCCACTACGTTCCCTTTGTCTAAAAAATCTGTTACCTTCTCCAAGAAGGAGATCAGGTTGGTTTGGCACGATCTACCTTTTGTAAAGCCATGTTGTATTTTGTCCCATTTACCTTTGACCTCAATGTCCTTAACTACTTTCTTCTTCAACATTTTTTCCAAGACCTTGCATACTACAGATGTCAAACTAACAGATGTCAAACTGTAGTTACCCGGATCGCTCTTTTTCCCTTTCTTAAAAATAGGAACTATGTTAGCAATTCTCCAGTCATACGGTACAACCCCTGAGTTTACAGATTGATTAAAAATTCTTGCTAACGGGCTTGCAATTTCATGTGCCAGTTCCTTTAATATTCTTGGATGAAGATTACCTGGGCTCCCTGATTTAGTCCCATTAAGCTGTTCGAGTTTGGCTTCTACCTCGGATGTGGTAATATCTACCTCCATATCCTCATTCTCATTTGTCGTCCTACCATTATCCCTAAGCTCCTCATTAGCCTCGTTAAAGACTGAGGCAAAGTATTTGTTTAGATATTGAGCCATGCCTAGATTATCCTTAACCTCCACTCCATCCTCAGTGTTTAGCGGTCCCACCTCTTCTTTCTTTGTTTTCTTCTTATTTATATGGCTTGTGACGGGGCAAGGCCAGATGGCTATGGAAAAGTAGTGGGAGATAGATAGATTAGCTCCAGGCTAAACAAATCCCTGGTACCAGGATAAGTGAAAGGGCAGCTGTTCCAGGTCAATTAAGACATCTGGGGCCAATTAAGAACTTTCCAGAAGGCAGGGAGAAGGGACACCTGAAGCCAATCAGGGGCTGGCTGAAACTAGTTCAAAGCCTCCCAGTCAGTCAGGTGGGTGTGCATGTCAGGAGATGTGGGAGGAAGTTGCGCTGTTGGAGAGGCTGAGTAGTACACACCATATCAGACACAAGGAAGGAGGCCCTGAGGTAAGGGTGAAGTGGAGCTTGAGGAAGTGAGGGCTGCTGTGGGGGAAGTAGCCCAGGGAATTCTACATGTCATGTTTCTAAAAGGTCAGCTACCATAGCTGATACTATTAGGGTCCTGGGCTGGAGCCAGGAGTAGACGGTGGGCCCAGGCTCCCCCCCACCCCCCCCACCGTTGCCCCCTGATTAATCACTGAGACTGGGAGACAACAGAGACTGTGCAAGGAAGGATAACTTCTCCTCACCTCCCCCACTGGCTTATGATGAAAATGGCTCAGTAGACTGTGACCCTTGTCTCTAGAGAGAGAAGGGTTACGGGGAGGGTCACAGTGAGCCTCTGAGGCTAGCGAAATGCACCCGGAAACACGGGACCCACGGAGGCAAGGACAGAGCTTTGTCACAGGCTATAGAACCTTTTACTATTGCTTTTAATTCCCTTTCCAAGGTCCAACTCTACATGGCTTTTGGCCTTTCTCACTTTATCCCTCCATGCTCTGACCTCAGCAAGGTAGCTTTCCTTGCTGATCCCTCCCATCTTCCACTCCCTGTAGGCTTTCTGTTTTTTCTTAATCACCTCTCTGAGATGCTTGCTCGTCCAGCTTGGTCTACAACTCCTGCCTATGAATTTTTTCCCCTTTCTTGGGATGCAGGCTTCCGATAGCTTCTGCAGCTTTGACTTGAAGTAATTCCAGGCCTCCTCTGCCTTTAGATCCACAAGTTTTTCAGTACAATCCACTTCCCTAACTAATTTCCTTAATTTTTTAAAGTCAGCCTTTTGGAAATCAAAAACCATAGTCACAGATCTATTTTTGTTTATCCTTCCATTTAGTTTGAACTGAATTAGCTCATGATCGCTCAAACCAAGCTTGTCCCATACAATCATTTCTTCTATGAGGTCCTCACTGCTCACCAAAACCAAATCTAAAATGGCGTCCTCTCTTCTCAGTTCAGCAACTACTCGGTGAAGGAATCCATCAGTTACCGTATCCAGGAAAATCTGAGCCCTATTATTATTACTAGCACTTGTCCTGCAGTCTATATCAGGAAAGATGTGGACAAATTGGAGAAAGTCAGAGAAGAGCAACAAAAATGATGAAAGGTCTAGAAAACACGACCTATGAGGGAAGATTAAAAATTGTGATTGTTGAGGCTGGAAAAGAGAAGGTTGAGAGGGGACATGATAGCAGTTTTCAAGAACATAAAAGGTTGTTACAAGGAGGAGGGAGAAAAATTGTTCTCCTTAACCTCATAGGATAGGACAATTAGCAATGGGCTTAAATTGCAGCAAGAGAGGTGTCGGTTGGACACTAGAAAAAACTTCCTGTCAGGGTGAGTAAGCACTGGAATAAATTGACTAGGGCGGTTGTGCAATCTCCATCATTGGAGATTTTTAAGAGCAGGTGAGACAAACACCTGTCAGGGACGGTCTAGATAATACTTAGTCCTGCCATGAGTGCAGGGAACTGGACTAGATGAGTGCTCAAGTGAGCCTGTGTCCCACTGCCCTTACCATCATCCCCTCCGGTGACAGCCCTTGGGTTTGGCCATTACCAACTGCCCTGCATTTGAGGTCCTCTCTATGCACTCTGGCCGCTAGGCCACACTACCCTACACTCAAGGGCTCAAACAAAATCCTGCACTTGAGGGCTGATATATTGACCATGGGCACTAGGCCACACCGCCCTGTGCTCATGCGTGCCCTTTAATAGACTTATCCTCCATGAATCTATCTAATTCTTTTTTGAACCCACTTATATTTTGGGCCATCACAACATCCCCTGACAACTACTTCCACACGTTGACTCTGTTGTGTGAAGAAGATCTTCCTTGTGTTTGTTTGAAACCAGCTGCCATTTAATTTCATTGGGTGACCCCAGGTTCTTGTATTATGTGGAGGGGAAAATAACACTTCCTGATTTACTTTCTCCACACCCGCCATGATTTTATAGACCTCTCTCCTATCCCCCTTAGTCATTTCTTTTCTAAGATGAAAAGTCCCAGCCTATCTAATCTCTCCTCAGGCGGAAGTTGTTCCATCCCCATGATCAATGTTGTCCCCTTTCTCTGTACCTTCTCCATTTCTAATACATCTTTCTTGAGATGGGGCAACCAGAATTGCATGCAATATTCAAGCTGTGGGCATACCATGGATTTATACAGTGGCATTATGAGATTTACTGTCTTAATATCTGTCCCTTTCCTAATGGTTCCTACCATTGTTACCTTTTCTGACTGTCACTCCGTGTTGACTCCAGAAATGAATGCTGTATTCCAGTATCAGTCTCCCTAACCCTGTACACAGAGGTGAAATCATTTCCCCTGCACGCTACCTCCATGTTTATACATCCAGGGACAGAGCTGGGAGGAATGAAGGCTCCTAACTTAGACTCACCCTCCCACCTAGCTCTCTAAGCACATAAAACCAGATTCCTGGGCACTCTGCCTCTAATCTTATGTGGTCAAATGAGGACGCATCTCCTAAGGGATCTCACGCCAGAGTGGCTAGGGCTACATGGCTGGACAGGTGCAATAGTTAAGAAACAAGTCTTGGAGATGGGGGATCAGGGCTCTATTCCCACCTCTCCCACTGACCTGCAGTGTGACCAGAGACAAGCCACCTGGGCTGGGGTCTTTAAAGGACTCTTAGGAAATTAGGTGCCAGTGAAGATAAACTCACAATTGCAGTGGGAGTTGGGTGTCTCACTTCTTTATAGCATCCCTATTTTAATCCTTTTGTGCCAAAATATCCCATCCCAGCCTCTGTCTGCTTAGACTATCAGCTCCTTGGTTCCAGGACATTTCCTCTGTGTGTGTTCGTACAGGGCCCATCCAATGGGGCTCTGACCTCAGTCAGGAGATCTAGGAGTTGCAATATCATGAATAATAATGGATGGATAGCAACTCACTGCAGAGGGATGGACAGGTAGAAACATGACAATGCATGAAGATGGATGGATGCAGAGAGGAGATTGCATAATTTTGCATGCATGGACACTGTAGAATCAAAGCAACAGGTATAGAATCATAGGATATCAGGGTTCGAAGGATCCTCAGGAGGTCATCTAGTCCAACCCCCTGCTCAAAGCAGGACCAATTTCCTATTTTTCCCCAAATCCCTAAGTTGGTGTAGGCTTCCTGGGGCACGGGCCGGTCCTGCTGGGTCCATGTCACCAGGATGGCTCTGGGCCGGAAGCCGGAGGCCAGGCAGGTGATGGTGGCCGATTCCCGGAGAGCCAGCCCCTCAAGGATTGAACTCACAACCCTGGGTTTAGCAAGCCAATGCTCAAAAATACTGAGCTATCCGTCCCCCAGAGCCTAGGATGGGTGGATGGATCCTGTTTGGAAGAATGAATTGATGTAGTCTATACATAAGGAAAGGAGGATGGCTGGAAAGAAAGAAAGAAAGAAAGAAAGAAAGAAAGAAAGAAAGAAAGAAAGAAAGAAAGAAAGAAAGAAAGGTGGGGGGATACATCTAGATATTGTGGGAGGAAGTGTGGATGGGTGGATGAGACACAGAGACAGTCTCCGCCAGAAGACACACCCTTCATCACAAACTCTGGCATGCTGCATTTTTATTTGGGCATATTCCGCACACAGCCACGCTCTGTACACCAGAGCTCCCACAGCTTTACACACAGGCTAAGAGGAATCCCAGACCCCACGAGGTTCCCTGGCCATCTCAGATACGCCGTGAGGAGCCCACGCGGCTCTGCTCCTCAGTAGCAGGTGATGTCGGTATCGGACAAGATCACAGAGACATTGACGGCGGTGGGTTTACCGGAGGCTTTGTCCACGCTCCGGTGGATGAAGGTCATGGGCAGACCCTCGTGCCCCACCACGCAGGCGTACGTGTCCCCCCGCTCCCATTCAGATGCCAAGACATTGAGCTTGCTGTAGATGAAGTAGCGCTCCTCCTTCCCAGCCTCCCGGACGGGGCCGATGTTGGTGTAGGCTTCCTGGGGCACGAGCCGGTCCTGCTGGGTCCATGTCACCAAGATGTCTCTGGGCCGGAAGCCGGAGGCCAGGCAGGTGATGGTGGCCGATTCCCGGAGAGCCAGCTCCTCAGCGTGAGGAGGGGAGATGTAGACAGAAGGGGCCCGGAGGGAAACCACTGCCATGAGAAACAGCAAAGGGTTGATGCGAAGGATTGGGACCCAGGAGTCCTGGCTACCATCCTCCACCCTCATCGCCCTGTTATATCCCACGAGACCCCCCACTCCCCACCCAGACCCATGGATACAATCCAGGAGTTCAGACCACACTAACCCACCAGATCCAAATACCTTCCCTGAAAAGGGGCTAGAACTCAGGACTCATGGCTTCCAGTCTCCCTATTCTAACCCACGACATCCCACTCCCCTCCCAGAGACAGAAAAAGAACCCAGGAGTCCTGACTCTGTCCCCCTCTGTCTCATAAATTTGCCCGTTTCATCACACCGACAAATTTGCGACTCCCAGTCCCAAAGACCTCAAGCCAGATCACAGCTAGCACCCCCTAGAGACATAAGGTCCCGTGTCCCATTCCCCACATCCTGAGCCAGCCACTCTCCCAAGCCTGCAGCTGGATGGGAGCTGGCGCCCCCTACAGGGGAAAGTCTGAGTTCTTACTGTGACTCTTGCGGATGCTCTTGACAATGGCTGACGGGATGTCTTGGTGCTTCACGGTGCAGGTGAACTCCTCCCCCGCCTGCCACTCCTCCACGCACACCCGCAGGATGCTGGTTGCACTGTAGGTGCCATCTTCCTGCAGCACTGGCTCCCTGGAGACCACAGCCAACGGGCCCCCACTACCCCGGTTCCAGGAGACCTCCAGGCTGCCGGGGATTTCCATGCCACTCACCAAACAACTGATGGTGGCGTTCTGCCCTATGTAGAGGTCCTCCAGGGAAGGGGGAAGGAGAGAGACCTCCAGAGGGTGTCGATTACAGTTGCTGACACCTGGTGGGGGGCAGGAGGCAGCATTGAGGGCTGGGCTGAGCAAATATTTCAACAGGCATGAGGTGGTAACTGAGTGCCTCTCTCTCAGGGGCGCAAAGCCCAGGGGCTGTTTGGGAAAGGGGCTGAGGGTCACTGGAGGTGGAAATAGGGCACTGGATTCCCTGGTAGAAGGGGCGGGACCCTCATCTTATGGAGCAGCGGGGAAAATGGCTGAGATTTTCCAACCAATAGAGAGATTGGGATTCCTGGGTCCAATTATGCTTATTAGGGTCTCTCGGTGCCAGGAGCAAATCTGAAGGTCTCTGGTTTTGTTGGGAGAAAGTCCCATTGAGGAAAACATGGCTGGGAACAGACCAGCCGTGGTGGCTCAAATCAGGGTCCTTCTGGCCTTAAATTCATGAGCTCAATGACCCACCTGAGCTCAGTGCAGTTATCCCCATTTCCCAGAGATGGCAGCTGGAACACAGGACAAATGACCTGCCCATGGTCATGACTGGCACCCAGATCCTCCTGCTCTAACCACTAGACCCCACACTGCACCCACAGCTCAGGATGAAACTTGTGTTCCCTAAACCCTACCCCCTGCACAGGCAGAAGGGCCATTTATATTGCACACCCATGGCCTGCCGAGGTTCCTCAGGGCGTGAGTCCCTCAACTTCCACTGCAAGCCGATGGGGGAGGGGAGACCTCGAATCACTTTAGAAATCTGAGAAGGGAAACCCAGACTGATGGGAGTCCTGGCACCCAGGGACAATGTCCTCTTTTGAATGTTGTGTGAAGGATATGCATGGTGTCACTCATGAGATTAGTTTCTAAAATGGATGCTGCTGGAGCTGGGATTCCAGATTCATATGGATGCCCAAGCCCCACTGTGGGGCAATGGAGCTGAGGGGTTTCTCTCCTTTGTTTGCATTAATTCATCAGCTACTGAATCCGTTATGGAATCTGCCCCACCCCAGCTCATCTTTTCCTTGAGAACAGATTTTAATTGGGTGCCTGTCATGGCTGCAGATCCATGAAGACATTCCTAATGTGCCAGCAACAAATTTGAAGAATAAGAAGGGACCATAAGGGCAAAATTGTGAATCTGCCACTGTGGGAATCCATGTTCAAGTGTGGAGCAAACAACACCCAGGGCGATCCATGGTTAAGAAGAAAAGAACATTTTCAGCGAACCACCTCCTAGCCATGAAAGACCTCTTTGAACTTTCCCCAAGAGCAAGAGTGTCCACCCCAATGTCTTGGCCAAATCACAGCCCAATGAGATTACATTCTGCACCCTCCCTTAAATTCTCTCTTGCAATTAGGACAGTTTTCCTGCACTTCCTTTAGTGGTGATGTGCTCTGTGAGGCTGTGGAATCATCTCCTCCAGGGGTGGGGTGGGATCCCCATTACTTGGGGCATTTTAGACTGGATAATGCCTTGGAAATACAGGGAACTCTCCTGCACTGGAGTGGAGGGGACATTCTCCACCCAGCTCAGGTTGCAATAAGTCTTGATTTCACCAAAGACAGCATCATAATGGAGATAGAAATCCTTCATTGCCACCCCTCCCACGAGAGCTCACATGGAGTCATGCGGTTGTTCATGCCATTGGCTGGACGGGATAAGAACATGTGTGAACATCCCCAAATTAAAACCTGCCTCTGAGAATCCACTTACCAAGGGACACCTTTTCCACAACCCTCTTGGGCTCTTCCATGGCTGGGTGATGCACCACGCAGGTGTAATTTCCTTCTCCTTGACTTTGCTCAACCTTCAGGATGCTGTAGGCAGAGAAAGTGCCATTTCCTGACACAGGGCCACTGTAACTGGACTTGAGTTCCGGGGAGTTATTCTTCAACCATGACATGCTGATCTCTTCAGGGTAAAAGCCACTAGCTTCGCAGATGAGAGTAAAGGAGACACTGTTCCCAGAGATGTCTTCGTGGTAGGCTCGGGAGACGGTAACTGTGGGCTCCTTCTTACTGATGCCTAAATGAAAAGGAAGAGGGGCAAGAGAAAAATAAGATTTGGTTAGCATGTCTAAGTTACGGACTTAGATCCAGCAGCTATCACTGTGTGAAGGGGCCAGGGAGGGCAGTTGTTCAAAGTTATGTGTGAAACAAAAAGCCAACCATTGAGCATCATCTCCCTTGAAACTCAAAGACTCAAGTGGACCATCACCCATAGACTCAGCTGAACTCCAAAGCCTTCCCCGCAGAATGTACAGTGAACTTCAACCTTAAAAGGCAACAACTTAACATCATTATCTTCATCTTCATCACCATCATCATATTCATTTTCTTCACCTCACTTGTCTTCATAATTACTTCCTTCCTCTTTATCGTCCTCTTTTTCAGATCAAAATCTTCATCATCATCCTTTTCCTCTTTATCTTCATCATCTCCTTCAGCATTCTAACATTCTTTCTCTTTTCTCCTTCAGCATCTTCATTTCCTTCTTCATTGTCATCGACATCATCTTCATCCCCTTCGAGATCATCATCCTGATCGTTATCCTCAGCTTGGTTTTACCGTAATGCAGATGTGCAGGGGACTTTCAGCTAGTCCTGCGTCCCAAACCTGAACCCTCACCCCAAGCCTTGAACCACACTATCTCCTCTTCACCCCAAGTCTCCGCCATGCATCATCATGACATTGGGTCACCAACCCATTTGCTCACTCAGATGGAGCCTCTTCCCTCCTTCAAATGCTCACAGCAAAATTCAACACAATCGAGATTTTCAAAGGCTGGCTAAGGGACTTGGACATCTTGGGTATTTCAATGGGATTTGGGAACCTAACTCCACTGGACACTCTTAGAGAGTCTCACAAGAAATATCCCTGAAAGGCCGAATGCCGGATGACAAGCACCAGCCTGATTTCCAGAGATAAGAAATACAAATGCACATCAGACCAGAGTCACAAATAGGACACTAAGTCCCTCAAAGGCCACATCCCCGGATCCCAGGGAGCCAAGGGAGTGAAATTCTTAGAGGAGCTGGCATTCAATGATAAGAAGAAAGTGAGTACTGGGAAAACCTCTAAACTGGATATTAATGGTGATCCCCTGAATGAGAGATTCATAGGGGAAATATTAATTACGGATGAAATACACCCCTGTGCTGAGGGCCTCGGCTCCGCTAAAAGAGTTATTTGGCGGGTTTAACTGGGACTTAAAGGCTTCCTAGGACTTGTGTGGGGTGAGTTTCACCCTCTAATCCCAATTAACAATGACTGGAGTTTGCCTTTCCCTTTGAGATGCCAAGGCTACTCACCTGTATTGCTCATGGTTATGTCCTGGGTTAGTTCTCCAGAACAGAGTGTGGTCACTTTGCAGGTAAATATGGTGCCTTGTCCCCATTGGGCCAGTGACACAGGGTGAGAACTGAAAAGGCTGGTGGTCCCGTTGCTGTTCTTCTTGAGAGTTTCTGTCTTTGCCGCAGAGCTGACTTGCCCATCCACTTTCCATGCGATTCTGCTGGCTGCTAAGTCATAACCCAAAACTAGACAGGTAACATGACCAGAATTTTTGATGACGTCTTCATAGGAGGGTTTGGTTAAGTAGACGGTTGGGTCAAGTGAACTTCTGAGGCAGGCTGAGAAATGCAAAGAGATGTCATTGACCAGCATAAATAATGTGGAAAGGCAGAAAAAGACTATCGAAATCAAATCTAATCAAATCTATCCATCCATCCATCCCCATCAGAACACTGGTAGTATCCATCCATCCCCCCATTATATCTCTTTCTCTTCCCTTCCACCTACAGTATCAATTTCTCTGTGGTACTCCTATGTCTCCCATCACACTGGGGTCTAGGTGCAGTCTCACCTACCCTTAGGCAGGGCTGGTTTCTGAGTAACTCTCCACCCCACCTCCCCACCATGCACAGGCGTAGCCCCTCACCCAAGCACTTGCTGGCATTGTGCATGGAGAGCTCTGTTCCCACTGCTGGGTGGGTCACTTGACAGGTGTAGACGTCTCCCCTCTCCCAGCTCTGCCTGGTGACGGTCATGCGGCTCTGCCCCATGTAGGAGCCATCTGTGCCCATTGCAGAGGAAAAGGCCGGGGTGGGGGGGCTCCTCTCCTTTCCATTCACCAGCCATTTCACGTCGGCTTTCCCGGGTCTGAAGCTCAGGAGGAGGCAAACCAGCTCCAGCTGGCTCTCTGTGGCGCTGTCCTCGCAGGTGGGGACCAGGAGGTGAACCTGGGGTGGCATTGTCAAACCACACACTGAGAGCAGAGAGAGGGGAAAACACAGTCCAGTGTCATTCTCTGTAGATCCCCACTCCCCTTCCTGAGAGAGTGCTAACTCTACAGTCCTCCCAGCACTGGCAAAAACCCCACCTTCTTGTGCTGTGTTTACACTGCATACTTTATTCAGCCTCTAGGGATTAACTTCACAGCCATGTAAGGGATTAAAACAAATGGGAACAGGGCCCTTAAAACATTTAGGCAAATACTGAATGCCTCCATGCATTCTTTCTGCACATGCTGCATGGAGTATGTTCTCCCTGGTAAACAGCAGGGACAAAGCTGGAACTGGAGCTGTGTTTGGTTGAACTTCTTTTCCTTAATTAATGTCCCATTTAAGGGGGACTGTGGTGCTGTAGAGCATGACATGGCATCAGAAGAAAACCTGGGAGAGGACTGACTGTGTCTGACTACGGAAAAAGGGTCAAATCCTCAGCTGATGTAAATCAGCACAGGGCCACTGACTTCCATGGAGATCAGTCGATTTACACCCGTTCAAGTTCTGACCCCAGAATGCCTAGGTTTGCTGCTCTGGGGTTGTATCCATTTCAAAAGATGCCCGAGAACAGCCGGAGTGCAAGAAACACACACAGCTCCATGACAAAGAGGTGTAAGCGAGTGCTAGCTTGTAAGGGGGTGTAGCCCCGTTAGGGCCAGTGGTTGCTGGGAATTGGAGTTTCATGGGGCTGCTTGCTGCAGTCTATATAAGGGAAAGCTTCTGGCTCAGTGCTGAGGAAAGCACCTGAGGGGGAAATCTCTAGATGCGGACCAGGCAGGAGGGCTAGGAACCATGCGGGAAAGGGGACCTAGTGGGAAAGGGGGCGTGTGCTCCCCATCCAGCCGGCTGAACGCTGGGGGGGCCCCGGGTGGCTGGGAGCCTGTGCTCTGAGTTCCACTGGTTTTGCTTTGAGTCCTTGTGTGTGAACAAACCTGGCCTTTGGACTGAAGCAGCAAATGGGCTTTGTTCTACCCCCCCGGTGGGAGGAGTCTGGGTCTGGGTTTGGGTTTGGGTGAGGGTGAGGGAGTAAGGCAGTGAGCCGAAGATTTCCCCTGTACAGAAGGGCAGCATGAGGCTTAGGTGCCTTTTCAGACCAGCTGCGTGTCTAAGATTTCCCAAGGTGCCTGAGGGATTTACGTGCCAAGTGCCCAGGGGAACCGGAGACCTAAATATTTTAGGCAGGGCTGAAAAACCTCCCCTTTAGTGGAACATAGGTGTCTGCCCAGGGGTGCGTTTCACCCTGAGGTTTGCCTCATTCAGGGGCCCACGGAGAGGGGCGCTGGGGGCGGGAGTTCTGCAATGACAAAGCACCAGGGCTCAGTGTGTTTCAACACGGGACCAAACTTTCCCCACTCTTGCAGGGTGAGATTTTTCCAAAGGCACCTACGGGATGTGGATTAAGATTAACTGGCTCCCAGACCCTCTAGGCGCTTTGAAAATCTCAGCCTGGCTGCCCCCTCCTCCCCCCGCCGCATGTCTTACATTCCTGAGGGAACTTCCCGGACACTGTCTTCCCTGTGCCTTGATGCGTCACGTCGCACTGGTAGGGGTCGCCCTGCCGGGAACTGTCGGAGGGGATCAGCAGGCTGCTCTGGGTGTGGAGCCCATTGCTCATCGTCACCTCTGGGAAAGTTTTGACCCCCTTGGTCACTTGGCCAGAATTCCACTTGATGTCCACTGGTGATGGCAAATAGCCAGTTACGAGGCAGGCCAAGCTGGTGTCCGGGGGCACATTGCCGGTCTTGCTGCAGCAGGGAACCAGGGGGAAGACGGAGGGGGCTGTGCGGGTCGCTGGAAAAAGAAAGAGAATATGAGAGAAACCATCAAAAGGGGAAACTCTGAAAACCGGCCACTGATCTACCTACATCCGTCCATCCACCTCCCTCTGTGGCCTGATGGCTGCCTGGCCCAGTGGCCAATTCACTGGGAAAGGAGTCAGGACTCTGAGGTTCTATTCCCAGCTGCTGTGGGACCGTGGGCCTGTCGCAGACCTTCTCTCGCCCTTTAACTTTCCATTGTGAAGTGGTGTCGGAGCGATGGACGAAAAACACGAGAAATGGGATTCTGACCTCGGCTGCTCCAGTGTAAACCTGGAGCAACTCCAGAGGACTAGCTCTGGTTTTGTGCAAGTGATGCTGAGAGGAGACTCTGGTCCTTTAGAAGGCAGAAATATTCCCCACGCGCCTCACAATGTGAGTCCAGCCCTCCTCAGCTCTCCAGTGTAAAGCGAGCATCAGTACTGTTGTTGAACAGATGGGGAAACTGAGGTCTGGAGAGATGACGTGGCTTCCCCAAGGTGACAGGGGGAGTCTGTGGGAGATCTGGGAACCGAAGCCAGCTCCCTAAGTCCCTTCCTCTGTTTGATGACAAGACCGTTTGCTGAAGCTAGGGAAGAGCCCTCCATGAGTCATGGATGGATGAGATAACTCAACACGCGCTCTTTCTCCTCCGGTCCCTGCCCTTCTGTGCAAACAGATCTTTCAAATCATACACCTCAGATTCTGGGCTCTTCAATCTGCCTCTCCGGGACACTAACAGGTCCAGGGGAAATTCATTGAGGATGAAATATTCACTCCCAGCTGGCTTTCCCAATTTTACAGTATTTTGGGGGTTGCAGTCCTTATTTCTGGATTCTGGTGGACTCTCCATGACACGGAGTCCTTAAAGCCAGCTTTGGCCTCTCTTTCTAACTGCTCTGCTCGACCAGAAGGTGGGGGCTTGGGCCAGGAATACCTGGGGGACATGCCTATCACAGTGATCCCTTCTTCTGCCCTGAAACTCCACGAATTGATGAGTTTAAACAGGTCAAATTGCAGTGGACATTCCACCACCAGTCATGGTGCGAGCTACCACCCAACTACTTCTCACCACCTTCGCAGGGGCAAGGACCAGAAGAGACCCTTTGTGTAATAAAGACAAACTGCCAGGAGACATTAAAATAAAGAAAAGATGGCTAGAAGCGAGACACGAAACTTGTGTGCAACTATGTACAGGACATCTATCTATCCCCGAATACACCCACTATCAATCTATCCATCCTGGGTGGTTGAGAGTCAGGACTCCTGGGTTCTATCCCCAGTTCCAAGACAGCCGTAAAGGCTTCTTCTTCACCCTCCCGCACGGCAGGTTCTCAAAAAGAGCCCCCAGGAGGCCTCAATCTTTTCTGAGCTCTGCGGCCTTCGTGACCAATCTCTGGGGAAAACTGACCAACAAAAAACATGGGCTGAAAAGGGGAAGTTTACACAAGTGAAAGTCACACCAATGTTGTTTTTTCACCCTGGTTTTTTCACCTCGCCAGCCTGTCCAATTTTCACACCTTCTCACCAGCTGTAACAGTAAAAGCTCCCCAGTGGGCGTCATCTCTTGGTTTTAATCTATAATTATCTTGACTACCATTTGGGGGGGAGGAGAGGGGATGTCTGACAGGCAAAGATACCTCAGAAGAGCTACGCGACAGCCACAGAGCAGAGCTGGACTCCCGGACAGAACCCCTCGGTCTACAGAGCCGGACCACGACCCAACATGGCCGGTGATTTGGTGAGTAAATTACAGGAAAGTGGCTGCTGTTGGCTTGTCACATGAGTGCAGAGGGTGTTTTAACCCTATCAGAGATAAATGGGGGGCAGAGTGTGCTGGAGAGGGAAGCAAGACACCTGGGTTCCCTCCACAGCTTTGGGAAGGGAGTGGGGTCTAGTCAGAGCAGGGGGCTGGGAGCCAGGACTCCTGGGTTCTCTCCCCAGCTCTGGGAGGACAGTGGGTCTAGTCAGAGCAGGGGGCTGGGAGCCAGGACTCCTGGGTTCTGTCCCCAACTCTGGGAGGGCAGTGGGGTCTAGTCAGAGCAGGGGGCTGGGAGCCAGGACTCCTGGGTTCTCTCTCCAGCTCTGGGAAGGCAGAGGGGTCTGGTCAGAGCAGGGGGCTGGGAGCCAGGACTCCTGGGTTCTCTCCCCAGCTCTGGGAGGACAGTGGGGCTGAGTCAGAGCAGGAGGCTGGGAGCCAGGACTCCTGGGTTCTCTCTCCAGCTCTGGGAAGGCAGTGGGGTCGAGTCAGAGAAGGGGGCTGGGAGCCAGGACTCCTACGTCCTCTCCCCAGCTCTGGGAGGACAGTGGGGTCTAGTCAGAGCAGGGGGCTGGAGCCAGGACTCCTGGGTTCTCTCTCCAGCTCTGGGAAGGCAGTGGGGTCGAGTCAGAGCAGGGGGCTGGGAGCCAGGACTCCTGGGTTCTCTCTCCAGCTCTGGGAAGGCAGTGGGGTCTAGTCAGAGCAGGGGGCTGGGAGCCAGGACTCCTGGGTTCTCTCCCCAGCTCTGGGAGGGGAGCAGGATCTAGTAGGTTTGAACAGCAGGTCAGAATGCCAGGGCTTTGAGCAGGGGGTGGGACTAGATACCTCCTGAGGTCCCTTCCAACCCTGATATTCTATGTTTCTATGATTGACTGTTGTGCTCTGTTCTCACCTATGAAGGGCAGTGGGGTACGCCCCCTGTGTGGACCCAAAACCAGAGCAGGGTGCAGAACGTGGCTCCCCTGCAGAGCCTGGATATGCTGGGGAGGTCGGGATGGGTAACACAGGCAGCGCTGTGCCCCCCGCCCCCCGCAGAGACAGGGGAACAGAGGTGCTTATCTCACACTCCACCTATAAGCTGGGATAACAGTTCTGAAAGAACTGTAGGGAGCGAGCCCAGGGCTGGGTTAGCAGGGCCTGCGGGTCGGGAGTGAGGGGCACCCGCAGAGCTGTGGGGGAACCAGGGCTGGGCTCGCATGCTGCTGTGGGTCAAGAGTGAGGGGCACCAGCAAGGCCGGGGGGGCAGGGTTGGCTAGTGGGGTCTGTCGGTTGGGAGTGAGGGGCACAGGCAAGGCCCGGGGGGGAAGGGCTGAGATATCAGGCAGCTTTAGGTCAGCATTGAGGGGCACTAGCAGAGCTGGGTGGGGGAGCCTAGGGCTGGGCTAGCAGGGGATGTGGGTCAGGAATGAGGGGCACCCGCAGAGCTGTAGGGGAACCCAAGGCTGAGATAACAGGAGGTTGCAGGTCGGGAGTGAGGGGCACCGGCAGAGCTGTGGGAGACCAGGGCTGAGCTAGCAGGGGGCTGGGGGTCAGGACTCAGGGCCATTAGCAGACGTGGGGTGCTCAGGGTTGGGGGGCTGAAACTAGAGGTTTGGGGGAACAGCTGAATTGTTTCTAAGGGACTTTTGTTGTCTCCTCTCTTTAGCCCAGTCGCAAATATTTGCTACCAAAAACTTTCTAAACTGAGCTATAAATTTCTCTTTGCATGTCCCTTGTCAGAGGTAAAACCCTCAACTCACCGAGTGCAGGAACATGTCTCTCTGAGCCGTCCCAGCCTCCCTCCACCAGCTCTGTGCTCATGCTCCATGCTGAGGGCCGAGCGTGGGGAGTTCCCAGCACAGCTAGATGTCAGCTTGGCTGCCTGGGGCTGGACGTAACTGGCAGCCCCTCTTCGGGCAACAGCTCAGAGTTCAGGCTCCTGATTTGGCCTTTGAGTTGAACTGGCTCCGTTTTTGTGGCGCACTCAGCTGGAGACGCGTTGGGCTTCCTTTCCAGGGGGGACGAGCTCTGACGTCTCCGGCTAAAGCCCACTGGAGATGCAGACCCCGGTAACTGCTCCCCAAGGTGCCTCAAGTTTGGGCTTCTAGAAAGTGAGGCCACTAGAATTCTTGGGAGATTTCTCCTATAGAGTTTAGGAAAGTGTCCAGCAAAATCTTCATCCAAATTGGTTAGAATATGAGTGTTTCTTGAGTGGGAATCTGGCTAGAAATGTCGTGAGCGAGGGGGCGTGAAAACCAGTCGACTACTAGGTTTGGGGGAGGGAAGCATTTTTACCCTAACCACAGAACTATGACCCTAAACCAAACCTTAAACCCAACTACTTAGACCCCCAACTCTGACCTAACTCCCTAACCAGGACCCTAACCCCAGTGTCCTAACCCCCAACAGATGCACCAATTCCTTAACCCCAACACCCTAATCTCGCCCTTTCCCTATAGTCCTATCCTCATCCTGAACCCCGGCTCTCTAGCCCCTACTCCCTAACTCTGACCCCCAACTCTGATCCTCTCGTCAAACCCAACCCCTAACCCTGACATCCCAACCTTATCCCCCCAACCTTTAGATTGCTTAGGCTGCAATGGTCCTGGGTTCAGTAAAGTCCTCATCCTTATTTCTCTGTAAAGCTCCTGGGGCGATGGGTCCCTGATCCTAGATTGGGTTTTCTAGACACTTTGATGCAAGTACTAACAACCAATTATACCCCTAACCATAACCCCAGCTCTAACCCTAACCTCCCAACCTTGACCCTCTGAGCACTAGGGTTTCCATGTCTCCAGTTGGGTAACAAGCATCCCAGCATCAGAATTATGAGTCATCATGGCAAACTGGCCCCTTGGGATAGGACTACAGAGTCTCACTAACTCTGGGAAATGCCAGAAGAACCGGTAGGAATCTGATGGTTGAATGGCTTCAAAATTGGCTAGAAATCAAATCACAACATATCAGATATTGAACTTGAGAGTGGAAAGGTATTTCACCCGAACCATTAAACCATACCCTTAATTATAGCCCTTAACCCCGGCACCTAACCCTAACCGCTAACCCTTAATCCTCCTCCCCATGTATAATGATAACCCGAACTCTAACCCAAAGGGCCCAAATGTCCCGGGTTGATCTGGACAGTCCCAGTCTTTCCTACCAGTGTCTCAAGTCAGTTCCCAGGACTCTAATAACGTGTTTGAGCGACAGAATTGCTAATTGGCCGCTAGGGACTGATGATGTTAGCAGTGAACCTAGGAGCCTAGTGAGAACATAACATTTAATATTCATTCCCAAGCTAAAATTGCTGGTCTAACATCTGCATGTCTCCAGCTGGAGACCGGAAGACCCAAACGTTTCTGGTACCACACTTCTTCCGAGAGCCCAGAAATGTCCCCCAATTTCAATTCCTTGGTCAAAAATTTGGGTTGTTTTGTAGCTGCAGACGCTGTGATTTCTCCAAGGAGAATTTCTCTGCCACTTTGGCACCTAATTCCCTTTGGTTCCTCAGGAAAATCCCGGTGCAAATAACTGGGAACAACCCTCCACTCTGGGAAATCAACCCATGTCCCTGCTGAACCGCGGCACCAGCACAATGCATCACCCAGTCCACAGAGCAGAGGTTGGGGTTGGGACAGAGGACTCCTGGTTTCTGTACCCGGCTGTGCCACTGACCTGCTGTGACCAGGTCCCTTCCTCGCCCTCTGCCTCAGTTTCCCCTCTGACCCTTCCTTTACCTTGCCTATTTGGCCTGTAAGTTCTTTGGGGTAGGGACTGTCTGTCATTGTGTCTCTCTGCAGCACCCGTGTAATGGGGCCCCCGACCACAGACAGGGTCTGTTTAGCGCTAAGTGATTTGGGGGCCCTGATCCTGGTCACTCTGTGACACAACCGGGAAGACGGGGGGCAGCCTCTCTCAGGCACCCACTTACACACAGACCTTGCAACAGTCTCTGCTGTGCTGAATGGAGAGAGTGGGGCTCCGTTAGGGGACGCTCTCCCCCGGCATTGAGTGCTGGGCCCAGTGCCACGCTAGGGCCCCCGTGCTGCATGGAGCGGGGTAGGGGCTGCGTCTCATGGCCTCGCTCTCTCTCCCTTTGCAGTTAGCCCCACGGCCCCGTCTGTCTTCCCCCTGACCTCCTGCACCGGCGACGACACCCCCCAGGTCACCTTCGGCTGCCTGGCCAAAGGATACTTCCCCGAGCCGGTCACCGTGACGTGGAGCCCAAGCGTCGCCCCCTCGGGCGTGAAGACCTATCCCTCCCTGCTGCAACCTTCCAGCGGCCTCTACGCGCTCAGCAGCCAGGTCACCGTCCCGGCCAGCAGCTGGAAGTCTAACACCTATAGCTGCAACGTACAACACCAGCCCACCAGCTCCAGCATCTCCAAGGAAATCCCAAGTAGGGACAGCGCGGTGCAGCCCGGGGGGGGAACGGGAGGGGTTGGGGGTCTCTCAGATCCCTGATCTGGTGACTGCTGCAGGGAGAGAGGATGGGAGCCTGCCGGCGCTGTGAGCCGAGGGAGTCGCTGTGGTGGGTGGATGGACGGAGAGAGAGAGAGACACCACGCCGAGAGAAGTGATGGGTGCTGCAGTGCAGGGAAAGGGGCAGAGGGCTCCAAAGGGGGCGCTGTGCTGTGCAGAGCAGGGGGCGCCGTGCTACAGGGGGAGGGGGCTCAGTAGGGGTCACCGTGCTGTGGGGAGTGGGGGCGGCCCAGAAGGGGTCTGTACAACAACTAACCCCTGCCACGCTTCTTCCAGAGCCCATCCCCATTGAACCCCATGCCCCCGAGGTGCATGTCCTCCACTCCTCCTGCACCAACCACCCAGGCACCATCCAGCTGGTGTGCTTCATCTCCGGCTTCTACCCCGAGCCTTTGAAGGTGGAATGGCTGGTGAACGGTGAGAGTGGGCTACTTCCTAGTGACACCGACCTTGCCAAGAAGGACGCCGACGGCCACACCTTCAGCACCCGCAGCAATGCCAGTGTCTCCCAGGACGAGTGGCTGGAGGGCAAGACGTACACCTGCCAGGTGTACCACCCGGGCACCGGAAGCAAAAAGCAGGACCACGCCCACAAGTGCAGAGGTGACACTGAGCAGGGCCAGGCTGCCTAGGAAGGGGAGGGGGACACCGGGCTGGGCTCGAGCGGGGAGAGGAGTGGGGAGGAGACTGGGATAGGCTTGGGCAGGGGAAACCAGGCCTAGCCACTGAGCTGGTTTCTCCTGTCCCCAGAAGAAACAACATCTCCCAGCAACATCCAGATCTTCCTGGTGCCCCCGACTCCTGCTGCCCTGTATGTGGCCCAGAGCCCCATGCTCACCTGCCTGGTGGTCAGCCTGCCGAGCGACTCTGGCCTCCAGATAGTCTGGTCCCGAGAGAAGCCAGGGTCCATTGTCCCAGATCCCCTGACCCTCCATGAGCACTTCAACGGCACCTTCACCGCCTCCAGCTCCATGCCCATCTTCACCCGCGACTGGGATGCCGGAGAGACCTTCACCTGCAAAGTGGAGCACTCAGAGCTGCCCTCGCCCCTCATCAAATCCATCTCCAAGAAGCCAGGTAAGAGGAGAGCAGGGTCCCTAAGGGGAGAGACTCCCCTATCCCCACCCCCAGCAGGGAGGGATGCTCCTTAAGGGGAAGCCCCAACCCCCAACAACCTGGGATCCCGGCCTTGGGTCCCTTTGCATCCCCATGTGAGATGGAGACCATCCAATCCCCCATCCTGCTCTCTGGGGCTACCAGCTCCCAGTCCCCAGCGCCTCCATCCTGGAGGAGAGAGGGGATGTTCCTACCCCCCCACACACTTGCACACACACACATGCACGCACATTCCTTCTCCCTGCGTGGCCCCAGCTGAGTGATGTGCATGGCTCATCTGTGTCCTCCATCCCCACGCACCGAAGGCAGGCGCTCTGGCCCAGGCATCTACCTCCTGCGCCCCCACAACGATGAGCTGAGCAGCTCCGAAGACTCCGTCAGCCTCACCTGCCTGGTGCGGGGCTTCTTCCCCGAGGACATCTCGGTGCAGTGGATGAAGAACCACAAAGCCGACGAGAGCATGGAATACTTCACCACCCAGCCCATCAAGGACGGAGCTGGCGACTCGAACTTCTTCCTCTACAGCAAGCTGAAAGTCAGCAAGGCCAGCTGGAACAGCGGGGACACCTACACCTGCATGGTCATCCACGAAGCCCTGCAGATGAAGTTCACCCAACGCAGCGTCAGCAAAGTCTCTGGTAAATGAAGACGTCTCCTCCCAGCCCCACTGCTAGTATTGTCCAGTACAACTTCCTGTAAATAATCTCTGTGCCCGCAATGACAACAAGTGAATAAACGGAACTAGTCTGAGCTCACCCCCAGGTCTCCTTGTTGTGGTGTCACTGGGTGAAATCTGCAGGTCGCCCAAGGTGGACGAGGTCCCAGGTTTCAGGCTGGGAGAAGCCGAGATGCTACAAGTCTGGGGATGCCAATTCCCAGATCCTGAATGGGTGGATACATATACACCATGGACGGATGGGTAGATACATGGGTAGAGGCCTTGGAAGGAAGGATGGGTAGATGCTCTGGAAGGAAGGATGTGTTGATGTCATGGAAGGAAGGATGGGTAGATATATGGTTAGATGTCATGGAAGGAAGGGTTGGTAGATCTATGGTTTGATGCCATAGAAAGAAGGATGGGAGATACAGGGGTAGATGCCAGAGAAGGAAGGCCGGGTTGATGCCATAGAAGGAAGGATGGGTAGATATATGTTTAGATGCCATGGAAGGAAGGATGGGTTGATACCATGGAAGGAAGCATTGGTAGATACATGGGTTGATGCCATAGAAGGAAGGATAAGTCGATACATGGTTAGATGCCATGGAAGGCAGGATTGGTAGATATATGGTTACATGCCATGGAAGGAAGGATGGGTTGATGCCATGGAAGGAAGGATGGGTAGATACATGGGTTGATGCCATGGAAGGAAGAATTGGTAAATACATTGGTTGATGCCATGGAAGGAAGGATGGGTTGGTTCCATAGGAAGGAAGGATGGGTAGATACATGGATACATACACACCACAGAAGCAGTGATGGAGAGAGGGGTAGATGGACAGTTACATACATACATACTATAGAGCCCATATCCCAGCCCAGCTCAGTTAGAAGGCCAGGTGTTCAGAGAGATGTTTAGATGGATACTTACATACTTGAGAGGGAAGGACTAATAGACCAACAGATATCACAGAGAGAAGGAGAGAGAGAGATTATTATTTGGATTAAAGTAGTACCTCCACCCCCAACTCAGAGAGGACCCTGATGGGCTGGGTATGGCACAGACACAGTGGGAGACTGTCCCTGTGTCAAAGGGCTCACACCTAAATAGAGAAGGAGGGAGACGAAACAGAGACACCAAGAGGGGAAGGGACATGCCCAAGGTCACGTCCATTACTGAGCTCGAAACAGAACCCAGGTGTTCTCAAAGTCCCCCCTAGTCCCACTAGACTGCGCTGCACTGCGGGAATGATGGGTGGATGGTTCACGGGTGGGGTGCCAATGGATAAGTGGATGGGGATGGATGGATAAATCTATGGTGAAGGTAGGAGGGGTACCCCTTCTGAAGGATGAAGGGAGGAATAAATGGATGGCCCTAGATGGACTGCGATAGATGGATGGCTAGAGATGGGGATGGGTGGGGACGGATGGATGTATAAATGAATGGATGGGTGGGTGCATATGGTAGTAGATCAGTACCGATGGGGATGGATGGTGATAGGAAAATGAGAATGGATGGGGATGGACGGACGGATGGATGGATGGGATGGTACAGATGGTGAATGATAGATAGATGAGGATGAATGGATGGGTGAATATGGCAATGGATGGATGGACAACTGACTGTGTTAATGGAGACATATGATGATGGATGGTTGGGGATACATAATATATAAAGGGATGAGCGGAGGACAACAAAAATTATTAGGGGGCTGGAGCACATGACTTATGAGGAGAGGCTGAGGGAACTGGGATTGTTTAGTCTGCAGAAGAGAAGAGTGAGGCAGGATTTGATAGCTGCTTTCAACTCCCTGAAAGGGGGTTCCAAAGAGGATGGATCTAGACTATTCTCAGTGGTAGCAGATGACAGAACAAGGAGTAATGGTCTCAAGTTGCAGTGGGGAGGTTTAGGTTGGATATTAGGAAAAACTTTTTCACTAGGAGGGTGGTGAAGCACTGTAATGGGTTACCTATGGAGGTGGTGGAATCTCCTTCCTTAGAAGTTTTTAAGGTCAGGCTTGACAAAGCCCTGGCTGGGATGATGTAGTTGGGGTTGGTCCTGATTTGAGCAGCGGGTTGGACTAGAACCTCCTGAGGTCCCTTCCAACCCTGAGATTCTATGATTCTATGATAGATAAGTGGATGGGGTTGCATGTATGGATGGAAGATATGGGTGAGTATGAATGGATGGATGGGTAGGGATGATGATGGAGATGGATGGATGGGGAGGTAAGAGAATGGATGGTATAGATCTATATGGATGGATGGAAGATATGGAGGATGGTTAGAGATAGGTGGGTAGGTGTATCAGTGGACGGCCAAGCCATCCCTGGCATCTCATTGAGGTGAGATCCTCTCTAGGCTATAACACATGCATATGGGAGAAGGGGAGGTAGGACAACATACAGCAAACACCCCACAGCAGGGATCAACTCCTGGGACTCCTGGGACTCAGTCCGCACAAAGTAGCAGCAGTAGTAGGGCTGTTATCTGGAGAGGACATTAAGCAGGGACTCACTTAAACTCTCACTAGCTCTGGTGACATAGGGGGCCCAGGCAGTGGGGTGGGACAGATGATGCAGGTACCCCTATGGCCCCCCACATGAGCCCCGTCTCCTACCCAGCCCCTCACTCACACACCTTCCCCCCCATGTGTGGTGTATCAGCCCCAAGGCTGGATGGGCGAGCACAGGACTCAAACCCACCAGTGCCGAGCACAGAGCTTGCACCTGGCATTAAAGAGGGGGTAGCCTGCAGCAGCAGTGTTAGGGCTGTTATCCTGGGGGCCGTGCAGGGGCACACAGAGAAAGAGAGTGGGAGGGTTGGCTGAGAGAGAGCTCAGTCCAGGGCAGATGGACACACCTGTCACATGGCATGACCGAGGGACCCTCCCACCTGGGCTGTCGTG
Organism: Caretta caretta; assembly: GCF_965140235.1. Lineage (NCBI taxonomy): Eukaryota > Metazoa > Chordata > Testudines > Cheloniidae > Caretta > Caretta caretta. The sequence goes on along the minus strand of NC_134218.1, from coordinate 39,192,378 downwards.
TTTCTACACACAGAGACACACACAGAGACAAGCAGATTCATGCACCTGTTCTCCAGACATCCTTAGGGCAGGGGGATCAGTAGGGGGCACCGTGCTTCAGGGAGCAGCATCTTTCATATCAGAGAGAAACGTTAGATCCCATCCTTAAAATACTTGTGGCTCTGTTCATAATCCCCACAGACGAGGCAACTCCAGGTTGGCAAGAGAGCCCTGTGTAAACAGGCCCAGAGGTGGCTGTGTTCCATTTGAAGTGACTCCTGGGTGTTTAGTTACATTGGGATCAGGGTCATAGAGGCACATGTGTGAAATCCATCCATCCTGGTCTTTAGGGAGCTCCCCCACCATGGCAGCATCCCGGCACCTCGCCCACCTCAGAGGGATCCTGAGCCACCTTTCACAGGCAGAGAAACTAAGGCATAGAGAAATTCAACCTTCAGCCAGTGCCAGGATGTAGGGTCATGGCCACATGGGACGAGTGAAATGAGACCTGGGAGGCTCTGCATCCTTCATTTCATCACAGCAGGCAGGGGTGGGTGGATGGATGGAGGGGTGCATCTAGAGGTGGGTGGATGGATGGAGGTGTCTAGAGATGGACGGTGGAGGCATGGACGGACAGATGGAGGGAGGGAGGGAGGGGTTTGTGTAGGGATGATGCTTTTTGGTCATGGATGGATGGATGGATGTACCTAAAGATGGATGGCTGGAGGGATGCATCTAGGGATGGTTGGATGGATGGAAGTGTCTAAGGATGGACTGATGGATCGATGGGCGGTTTGGGGTCATGGATGGAATGGAAAGGCATCGAAGATGGAGGGATGTCTAGGGATGGATTGATGGATGAATAGATGTTTTGTGGTCATGGATGAATGGAGGGGTGAGTGAGGATGGATGAATGGATGGATGGATGGATTTAGAGATGGATGGATGGTTTCTGGGGATGGATAGTTTGTGGTCATGTATGGATGGATGTATCTAACGAGGGATGCGTGGAGGAATAGATAGATGGATGAGTGGAGGTGTCTAGGAATAGATAGATATATCTAAAGATGGATGGGTGGAGAGATGGATGGAGGTGTCTAGGGATGGATGGATGGTTGGATGGATGGATGGATGGATGGATGGATGGTTTGTGGTCATCGATGAATGAAGGGGTGAATGGGGATGGGCGGATGGATGGATAAATCTAGAGATTTAGAATGGAAGGAGGGGTGTGTATCAGGATGGAATGATGGATGGTTTGTGGTCAGGGATGGATGGATGTACCCAGAGATAGATGAGTGGAGGGATGGAAGGATGCGTGGAGAAGGGGATAGGCGGGTTGATGTTGGACGCACAGTCTGAGCTCTCTCTGTCACAGTGCCTGAGTTGGAGTTGATGTCTCTTTCTCTCCCCCCAACAGAGGTGATCGTGTCAGGTGAGTTTTGCAGTGAGGACGGCGATGAGGAGCTTGACGGCCTCTGGGCCACCATCTCGGTCTTCATCACCCTCTTCCTTTTGAGCGTGTGCTACAGCGCCACCGTGACCCTGTTCAAGGTGAGAGAACGAACATAGGAACGAAGGAATGAACGAGTTTAGCACAGTAGAGGGCAGCTTGGAAGGGAAAGAAAGAACTGAAGAAGGAAAGAGAAAGAAGAGTGGGTGAATAAGGCAGAGACTGAGTGAATGAGACACAGACATAAAAGCAGGAAGGGATGACAATGACAGGCAGACAGACTGAGCAGCTCCCCCCAGTGCTGACCCTTCTCACCCTTGCTCTCTCTGCCCCCCTGCAGGTGAAGTGGCTGTTCTCCACCGTGGTGCAACTGAGGCGTGCAAGGGGCCCCGAGTACAAGAACGTGATCCAGCGCGTGGTGTAGGGGCCGCTGCCCCCGTCCGCCCGGAGACAAGGGGCCGGGACTCCCGGCTCTATTGGTGACACCACCCTGAGTCCCACAGCTGCCCCCCACCACTGCTGTGCCTCTGGGAGACCCCCCTGGGGGGAGCAAGGAGCTCACCCCACATGGCCTAATCAGCACTTAGCCACTGGGGACGCTGTCCTGCTGGGAGCTGGGCTAAGACCGGACAACTCGTACCATGCAGGGAACCAGCGCCCCTAGCAAGGAAACAACCTGAGTGCCACTTCCCACCCTCCTGAGCCCAACAGCCCCCTGCTCTGGGACTGGATCAGAGCCAGCGCCCCCTAGAGCGGAAAGGATCCATGTCCCATTTCCCCACCCTGGGGCTAGATTGGAGCTGGTGCCCCCTAGTGGGTAAGGACTCTGTGCCCCATTCCCTGTCCTCCTGAGCCAGCCAGCCCCCCACCTGGGCCTGAATCACAAGTGGCTTTGTCTCTGTTGCTCTGAATGTTGTGTATTTAGCTCCCGGCTCTTTTTTGTGACTTTTGTGGTTTGCACTGAATGACCGTAAATAAATAAATATTCAATGCGGGCTCCTTGTCGTTCACAGCCTCCATCCCTGACTTTCAGGGGCCCCTGAGACCCTCCACTGTGTCATGGGGGAAGAGGTGCCACCGGGCATGGGGAATAGACTGAGTGATGCCCTCTGAACTGACCCCAGTGGGATATGGGGGGCCTAGCTACAAACCCAGAGACCTGGGACTTTGTCCCTCATCCTCTTCAGGTTGGGAGAGAGGATCAGTAAGGAGAGATCTCCAGGGCCGGAAAAAGTTACCACTAATAAGAAAGAAAGAAAGAAAGAAAGAAAGAAAGAAAGAAAGAAAGAAAGAAAGAAAGAAAGAGTATGGAGGGAGAGAGTTTGATTGATCAATTACTAGAACAAATTATTAAACAATCAATTTGTAAGCACCTAGAGGATAAGAGGGTGATAAGGTAGAGCCATCAGGAATTTGTCAAGATTAAATCATGCCAAACCAACCTAATTTCCTTCATTGATATGGTTACTGGCCTGGTGGATGGAGAGGAAGCAGTAGATGTGATATACCTTGATGTTAGTAAGGCTTTGACACAGTCCCACATGATACTGTTGTAAGCAAACTAGGGCAATGTGGTCTAGATTAAATTACTGTAAGGTGGGTGCACATCTGATTGAAAGACCATTCTCAAAGAGTAGTTATCAACGGTTTTCTGTCAAGCTGGGAGGCCGTATCTAGTGGGAATCCCACAGGGGTCAATCCTGGGTCAGGTATTATTCCATATTTTCCTTAGTGACTTGGATAATGGAGCGGAGACCATGCTCATAAAATCTGTAGATGACACCAAGCTAGCAAGGGTGGCGAGCTCTTTGGGGAACGGGATTCAAATTCAAAAGGACTGCACTTAGGAAGGAGAAATTCAATGTACAACTACAAAATGGGGACAGACCAGCTAGACAGTAGCACTGCTGCAAAGGTTCTGAGGGGTTAAGTGAGTCAGAGACCAGACATGAGTCAACAATGTGATGCGGCTGCAAAAAAAGGCTAATATCATTGCGGGGCGAACAAAAGGGTCATGTGTAAGACACAGGAGGGAATTGCCTGGCTCTACTCGGCACTGTGACTGAGTGCCATGTGGAGTCCTGTGTCCAATTCTGGGTGCCATGTACGTCATAGTAGATATATCTACCAATGTGATCTATGCCATCATGAGCCAGCAATGCCCCTCTGCCATGTACATTGGCAAACCGGACAGTCTCTACATAAAAAAATCAAAGGGCACAAATCAGACATCAGGAACGGTAACATACAAAAGCCATTGGGAGAACACTTCAATCTCCCTGGACATTCAATAACAGATTTAAAAGTAGCCATCCTGCAACAAAAAAACTTCAAAAATAGACTTCAAAGAGAAATCGCAGAACTACTATTAATTTCCAAATTTAACACCATTAATTTTGGGCTTGAACAGGGATTGGGAGTGGCTGGCTCACTACAAAAGCAACTTTCCCTCTCTTGGTACTGACACCTCCGCATCTATTAGTGGGAGTGGACCACGTCCACTCGGATCAAATTGGCCCTGTCAAGACTGGTTCTCCACTTGTGAGGTAACTCCCTTCCCTTCATGTGTCTGTATAATAACGCAGGCATCTGTAATTTTCACTCCATGCATCTGAAGAAGTGAGTTTTTTACTCACAAAAGCTTATGCCTGAATAAATCTGTTATTCTTTAAGGTGCCACTGGACTCTTCGTTGTTTTTGTGGGTACAGACTAACATGGCTACCCCTTGGATAGGAAACACTTTGTAACTCTAAGGCTAGATCAGCTCTGGAACAGGCTTCCAAGGGAGGTTGTGGCGTCCCCATCCCTGGAGGTTTTTAAGACCAGGTTGGACAAAACCCCTGCCAGGGCTGGTCTAGGTGTACTTTGTCCTGCCTCGGAGCAGGGGGCTGGATATGGTCCCTCCAGCCAGATATTTCTGCGATTTTCTGATAGATAGATTAGCTTAGCTTTGGCTAGCCTCTCTAGCCATGTTGCTGTCTTTGCGGGGTGGGCGGCCCGGCTGGCTGAATCTCACCAGGGCAGGTGTTTCCTGTTTTTCTCACACCCTGCTCTGCCTTGTGTCCCCAGAGGCAGAAATGCAAAGTCGGCTCTCTCTGGTGAGTCAGTGTGAAGAGCTGGAAAGTCCCGGAGGAAGGGGGAGGGAGGGACAGGTTAACCCAGCACCCCTTAATTGTTACCCTCCCTCTTAGAAACTTGCCCCAAATTTCTACTCTGAATTTGTCCAGCTTCAGCTTCCAGCCCTTGGACCCATCTGCTGGATGGGAGCCCTCAGAAATCTTTTTCCCCACAGTCCTCAAATCGCCCTATAACCTGCCCTTGTATCAATGGACTAGATTGGCTACGAAAGCACTAGCCCTGTCTGCAGCCCTGGGGCGACCGCGGCTGGAACCCTGGATAGATTCCGGGCCACCAACAAGAAGGTGAAGGGGTGACTCAATCTCAGCTGACCAGCACCTACCTGGGGGACAGAAAGTTGATGGTGGGGGGCTCTTCGCTCTGGCCAACAAAGGTCTAGCCGGGGCTGGTGGCTGGCAGCTGAAGCAAGACAAATTCAGCATGGAAATTCAGGGGTCACATAGCTTCTGTTGGCTGAGCTCACGGCTCACCCCTGGGGCTCCTTACGTTCTTCCTTTCTCCCACACACACACATTCCCTGTAGGCTGCCCTTCAAGCCCCTCTGTTTCAGGGACTCCCCAGTCTGCCCCCCATGCCAGCAGCTGTGTCTTCCCACTTCCTCCTGCAGCTGGGACCCCCATTCTCCCACCCATGCTGGGACTGCTGCATGCACCCCCTGCACCACCATTTCCTGCCTGCTTCCCCCTGTATGACTGGTCTGGCTGGTCAGCCATTCAGGGTCTCATCGTAGTATCACAGAAACATCGGGCCAGCGGGGTCCGTGGGAGGTCACCAAGTATGCTGAGGCAGGACCCAGTAAATGGGCAAGCCCAGGGCCAAGTCACCCCTGATCACAGGACGAGCCCCACCTGAGAGGGGCCAGGTGCTCCTGGTATAAAAGGCATCAGGATTCAGTGCTAGGAGGGCCCAGCTGGGGGACAGGCTGGTGGGAAGTGACCGTAGGACACAAGAATACTCCCGCCTAAGCAAGGAACCCTGGGAATGCCCCTGAGTAACTGGGCAAAAGCATGGCTGCAGGGGAGCCCCAGAGAGCCTGGAAGGTTTTGTTTCTGGTAAAGACAGGTTTGAAACTTAATTTGGGACCCCATAAGGGGTGGGCTAAAGACTGACTCAGGCAGAGGGCTGACTCAGGCAGAGGGCTGAGCCACCTGGCAGAGAAACCCCCACAGCACTGCTGCAACCATCCACTGGGGGCGCTGGCCCAGTGAGGGGGCCCAAGGGGTGAGTGGGAGTCTGTGCCAGTCTAAACATAAGAACATAAGAACAGCCATACCAGGTCAGACCAAGGGTGCATCTGGTCCAGTATCCTGTCTGCTGACAGTGGCCAGTGCCAGGTGCCCCAGAGGGAATGAACAGAACAGGGAATCATCCAGTGATCCATCCCCTGTCACCCATTCCCAGTGTGACATTCTGTACCCCAAAGCAACACCCTGGCACCCCCATATTTACCATGGTGACAGGATTATGATATGTTTTGTGCAAAGCATGCCTTGTTCTAAAAGTCTTGATCCGTTGCACATGAATTTCCTGTTGTATTGTATGTGCTGTCTTTGTATCTGAAGTTATGAATATTGACTATGTACCAGTATTTCAAATGTGTTTGCTCTTGGGGTCACACCCACAAAGTGGTTTACATCCCGTCTGGCCAGCACACTGTGGTTGAACCTTTCAAGTTGACAGCCCATCAGTGAACACAATGGGCCATGGAAGAAGCTTATCCCCACCTGATGGACTTTCCTGTGAACGTTGTAGCCAGAATATGGGGAATGACCCCTGCTATGACTCATGGAAGCATGCAAGGGCATGTGGCCAGCTCATGTGACACTGGACTCCATCTTGTGCCTGAACTTTCCCACTAATTATGCTGGGAACTTTGGTTGGGACAACGAAGTTCCCTCCACATGGAAGAAGCTATAAAAGGGGAAGTGACATCATCACGTGGCCTCACTGCCCCCCTCACAACTCAACACCTGGAAACACCAGAGGAACAAAGACTGAACTGGGGAGGTCCTCCCTGGTGGGAAAGGAGTAATCCATCCCAGCCTGTGTATGGAAGATTGGTGAACTGTTTGTACCATCAGGGTGAGACACAGCTTGTTTCAAATCCTGTCTAATGTATAGAACTTAGATTGCAATTTTGTTTTATTTCTTAGGTAACCAACTTTGATCTTAGGCTATTACTTACAATCACTTAAAATCTATCTTTCTGTCTTTAATACATCTGTATTATATTTTTTTACTTAAAACACTGTTTTGTTGAAGCACAAAGGGAAATCTGCTCAGGAACAGGGGCTGGTGCCACACAGAGGGAGGGGCACACTGGATAATAACTTACACTGATCAGGCTTTTGACCAGGGCAAGATGGTACAGCTCTGGGGTTGTAGGCTGGGGAGCTGGGGGAATTGGCTGGAACCTCTCTATTGTTGGTTCATGAGCGGCTGGCAAAAGCATTCATGTAACTGCAGCTGGGTGTGTCCCTACTTGCATAAGGCTGTGTGAGTGCAGGACTGGGGAGGGCTCTGCAGCTTATCACAGCATCACAGTGAGAGAGGGAGCCCAAGTTGGTAAGACAGAGGACTCAGTAGTACCCCATTTCCAGGTTGCACCCCAGGGAAGTACATCACACCCAACTTCTGGCAAACAGAGGCTAGGGACAGCATCCCTGCCCATCCTGGCTAATAGCCATTGTTGGACCTATCCTCCATAAACTTGTCTAGTTCTTTTTTGAACCCTGTTATAGTCTTGGCCTTCACAACATCCTCTGACACACAGTGGTTGACTGTGTGTTGTATAAATAAATACTTCCTTTTGTTTGTTTTAAACCTGCTGCCTATTAATTTCAGTGGGTGACCCCAGGTTCTTCTGTTATAAGAAGGAGTAAATAACACTTCCTTATTTTCTTTCTCCCCACCAGTCATGATTTTATAGACCTCTATCATATCCCCCCTTAGTCGTCTCTTTTCCAAGCTGAAAAGTCCCAGTCTTATTAATCTCTCCTCATATGGAAGCCGTTCCATACCCCTAATCATTTTTGTTGCCCTTTTCTGAATCTTTTCCAATTCCAATATATCTTTTTTGGGAAGGGGAGACCACGTCTGTACGCAGTATTCAAGGTGTTTATATAGAGGCAATGTGATATTGTTGTTCTGAAAGGCATTAATGCTGCCACCCATCAGTGGTTTGATCTATACACAATTGCAGAGGTGGTAGGTCAGTGCCTCTGTGATGTGTCTCCTGTGGCTCTTTGCAGCACATGTTGTTAAAACACTGTGTGATTTAGTTAGTAACCAATCTAAGTTATTAACCCAGCGGGATGCTTTTACTCTGTCATTAACCAATTCAGTTATTAACTTATTTACTGTGAGAATATATATGTACTAAATATTTCCATCAAACTACTTAAATATGACTCTATAGCACCATAGGAAATAAAACAATCAATTCACACCACTGGGGCTCTTTCTGGTAACGCTGATCACTAATTTGGCTCCTAAACCACTGAGGTCGGAGCACAAGTGTTGACGTTATGGTTTGCTGGTGCGTGCGTTTGGAGCGGGGGGCAGGAAGAGGCGGAGCAAGGATGGGGCGTGGGGGGAAGAGGTGGAAGAGATGTGGGAAGAGGTGGAGTGAGTATGGGGCCTTGGGGGAAAGAGGTGGAGTGGGGGCAGGAAGAGGCGGAGCAAGGGCAGGTCTTGGGGGGAAGAGGCAGAACGAGGGCAGGCCCTGGGGGGGAAGAGGCAGAGCAGGGGCAGGAAGAGGTGTAGCGCGGGTGGGGCCTTGCCTCCAAGGGCAGGTGCCCCGCATCAGGCATTTCTTGTCCCATTTGGGGAGGCTTTGCCTCCCCAAGCCTCTTATGCCCACCCCCCCAGAGCACCCATGGAGTCAGCACCCATGGGTCCAAGTATCACTAAGCTACAGGCTGTGATAACTGACAGGGATTCCATGTGCCCCCCATTTTCCCCCTTCTGCTTGCCAATTGTCCCCAAATCAATCGGGTTCTGGCCCTCGGTGCCTAGAACATTCCCGGAAGTGCTGGGACTAAGCGGGTGAGCTGTTAAAGAGCTATTGCGCTGCGGACAGACCCAGAAATGCTCAGCTAACAAGGTGCAAACGTTTAACCATGAGGGGAATTCTCCATCGGGGTGGGTGGGTTCTCTGTCACTGGCAATGGTTTTAAAGCAAGACAGGATGATTTTCTAAAAGATCTGCTCTAGTCCAAGCAGAAACTAACTTGGGGAAGTCCCAAGGCCTGTGTTACAGGGTAGGCCAGACCAGATGGTCACAGGGTTCCTCGTGGGCTTATAATCCATGAATTGGACAGAGAACCCAGTCACGGTTTCACTAAGGCTTTAGACAAGGCATTGCCCTCTTAATGGGCATCACACCAGGAGCTCAGATCAGTTTTGTGTGACTGCTAAGTCCTTTTCCAAGTCCCCAGTCCATCAGCTGATGCAGGGAACCCACCTTCCTTTGTTCCTAGATGCACAACCTTGCCTTTGGTTGTGTTAAAACACACGTTGATCAAGCAGACCCAGCATAGCAAGCAATCCAGAGCATGCAATATGGCCGCCTTGTCCCAGCAGTAGTTTCCACTCTGCCGTTTTTGCCTCATCATTGGCCCTTTTTGCGGGAGTCAGAGGGGGATTTTACCTCTGTGTACAGCAGTGGGGAAGCCAAGCCTGGAACCCCGCCTCCAGTTCTGGGGTCTGCAGCTTGAAAGGGTGCCGAAAAGAGCCACAAAAAATTATTCAAGGCCTGGAGAAAACGCCTGACCATGAGAGACTTCAAAAGCTGCGTTGTTTGTGCTCTTCCAACGGAAGACTGAGAAGAGACGGGGTTACAGTGCAGAAAGACCCGCATGGGGAGAAAGTACTGGGCACCGAAGGGCTCTTTATCCTAGCAGAGAAAACCAGCAGGCTGAATGTGAAAACCAAACCAAGCCAGATTAGAAGGGAGGTGCAGATTTCTAACAGGGAGGGAGATTCCACCAAGGAACTGGTGGATTCTCCATCTTCTGGCTGCCTTCTGGGAAGATGGTTTGGTCAAACACAAGTTATAGGGCTCAATATAGGGGTACCTGGGTGAACTACTTCCACCTGTGGAGGTCACACTAGATGAACTAATGTTGCCTTCTGGGCTTAAACTCTCTGAATCATCTTTCATTGTCCTTGAGGTTGTCAGGAAAGAGAGTGAACAGAACTGGGCCACTGGCAGCAACCCCCATTAGGTGACGATTCCACCTGAAGAACCGATTAGCCAGTTTGCAATAGGAACAACATTAAAAGGGCGTTCTGCAAAACCCAATCAGAACATCCTAAGTCAGATGCCTTCACAGACGTCTCAGCAACGGGTGACAATGCGGCTCCCTTTATCCACCACAAAAGAAACCGAGTTAGGCTCATGAGATCGATTCGCCACAACGCCGTGTTGATGTTCATGAATGGTGCACCTTGCTTTTAACTCATAACGAATTGTAGCCCCTATCAGCTGTTCCACGACTTAGGCCGGGATTGGTGTCCAGCTAACTAGCCCATAGTTACCCATGTCATCCTGCACCTGCATGGATGGATGGAGGGAAGGATAGACAGACAGATGGATCAATCAATGGATCAGACTAGCCCCTGGCTGATTTCACTGTGTCTCTCCAAGCCCCACCCTGTCCCAACGAGTCTGTCATGAAATAAAACTGCTGAATAAACAATTATATGTTATTTTGAAATGTAGAAGGCCCTTTGTAAATTCATGGGGATCAATTTCACAACATTGTCCACACTTTGGCATGCAACTCATGATTAGCTGGGTGTTTGAGGTGCCCTGAGCCCCAGGTTCTCGGTCGGTGGCTCCCCACTGCGCCCCACCCCTTCCCCCTCCACGCTGGAGCCTGCAGCTGGCCCCTGCTGCCCCACTATGCAAATTCCCCACACGGCTTCACACCTCCAGGATAATTTTAGCCAGGAGCTGCTGGGGCGAGCGGGGCCAGGGACCGAAAGCACCTCAGCGTGGAGCCTGGGGAAAGTCCCCACACTTGGGGATCAGCTGCTGCTGTTTGTTCTGGCCAGTGAGTGTACGGTCATCACCACCCCAGGGACAGAAATGTATCAGCCCAGCTACCTCCATACACACCCTTCTATCCATCCCGGGGCGCCCCGCCCCAACCTGGAGAAAGGGTCTAGGACTCTGGTTTTACTGCGGGCTGGGAGGGGCTGGGAGCCAGGACTCCTGGGTTCTCTCCCCAGCTCTGGGAGGGGAGTGGGGGCTGGTGGGTTAGAGCTGGGGGGGCTGAGAGTCAGGACTCCTGGGTTCTCTCCCCAGCTCTGGGAGGGGAGTGGGGGCTGGTGGTTAGAACAGGGAGAATGGGGACCCAGGACATTTTTATGATGGTGTTGGGCTGAGAACTGCAGCCCGTGTCTCCCTCTCTGCTTCATTTACTCGGGTCCAGGCTATCACAAACCCCAGCAGCTCCCACTGTGGGTTGCTGAGGTCTGGGGAAACCTCCAGGTACAGATTCTATGTCACTGCCCATCACCCCGCTGTCTGGTGCTGCACTGGGGGAAGAGTGCATCACAGCCCCTGCCTCACTGAGAGCCCCTTTGCCCTGGGGCAGCAGCCCCCCATTCTCCGCTAGGCGGGGTGTCCTGCTCAGGGCCAGCTACATGGTATGGAGCTGGCAGTAGAGATCGCTGTGGAGGGGGATCCCCAGTGGGTGAAAGTGGCTGGAGCATCCCTGCCCACCTCGATAGCTGTGAACATCCCCCGGCACACACAGACTCTGGGCAGGACGGACAGACAGAGACAGAGGAGAGACAGACAGACAGTGAAGGGCCCAGAGAGACAGGCCCAGACAGACAGACAGACAGAGACAAGCCCAGACAGGCAGAGACAAGCCCAGATGGACAGACAGAGACAGACAGACAGACAAAGACAGGCCCAGACAGACGGGCAGCAGCCCCGCCACCCCTCGCCAGCCGATCGCCCAGGCTGAGCCGTTGCAGGGAGCTAGGGTGACCAGACAGCAAGTGTAAAAAATCGGGACGGGGGTGGGGGGTAATAGGAGCCTATATAAGAAAAAGCCCCCAAAATCAGGACTGTCCCTATAAAATCGGGACATCTGGTCACCCTACAGGGAGCAGAGAAGCTCCTCCGACCCGGGCCCATGGGCAGAGTTCGAGGGAACCACAGACCCTGGGCAGGTCGGCCCATCCAGAGCAGACAGGGCGTCCACAGGGAGGGGCAGGTCAGCACTGAGCCCAGGCCCCTCCGGCCGCCTGCCTTGGACTCCACTGTCTGTCTGTCTGTCTCCTTCTGTCGTTTCTGCCCAAGGCTGCAAGCTGCCCACACTTGGCACTTATCGGCTGCAGATGTCAAAGTGCTTTACAAAGAAGGGCAGCCTCATTACTGCCACCACCCAGATGGGGAAACTGAGGCATGGGGGGGACATGAGTGACCCAAGTTCCCCCTCCCCGCCACAACTGGCCAATGGCAGAGCCAGGAATAGAGTCCCCTGACTCCCAGGCCACTCACACAAATGAGATTTCAGATCGCCGCGTGGTGGATCAAAGTCACACAAAGCAGGAAGGATCTGCCAGTTGCTTTCAGCTGCCTCAGCCCTGGGTGAACAGATGGCGTGTGAATCCCTGGGCAGCAACCGCCCTGGGTTAGAGACGGCTCAGCTCACGCCAGGGGGTTTCCAGCCACTAGCCACGTGGCCAGTGTGGTAAAAAAAAACCCTTGCAGGCAGAGATTCATTCGTAGATTTCCAGGCCCCTGGGAGGATCCTCCAGGCCAGCTTCCTCTCTCTCACAGGCCATAGGGTTTGCCCCAGAAGGTGGATTGAAGCATCTTCAGAAAGCTATTGAATCCCATCTTAAGGATCCCCAAGCTCTTTGGAGCAAGGATCATCTTTTAATGGGTGTCCAGCCAGAGCCCAGGACAACAGGGCCCTGATCTTGGTCAGGGTCTGGGCAGCGCCCGGAGCGATGGGGCCCTAATCTGGGCAGGGCACAGCGCAACGGGGCCCTGATCTCGGTCGGGGTCTGGGCAGCGCCCAGCCTGATGGGGCCCTGATCTCGGTCGGGGTCTGGCCAGCGCCTGGCACAACGGGGCCCTGATCTCAGACGGGCTCTGGGCAGCGCCCAGCCTGATGGGGCCCTGATCTCAGACGGGGTCTGGGCAGCGCCCAGCACAATGGGGCCCTGATCTCGGTCGGGGTCTGGGCAACTCCTGGTGCAATGGGAGCCCAAAAAAAGTCATTTATTTACACCATATGCACCAGTCGCGATGCAGAATGGTCACATGCTGGCGAACCCCATGTGCCAGACACCAATGTCCAATTTCCCAGAGAGCAACCCCGCCCCACAAACTAACCCTAGTGATCTTATGACACAGCAGCAAATTCCCCTGCTGTTTGCAACAGGTGCTCCAACTGAAAAGCACATCACAAAACCCTGAGCAACGCCACAGCCTCCTCCAGGACTGAGAACCCACTTGCAGGCTCCATAATGATTAAGTGTAAAAGTGTCATCTAGTGGGGCCTGAGATCGACAGGGAAAGTTCACTGACCTGGAGAGTCATGTAAACTGGGATGGTCAAACAGAACCAAGCCCACTTCTGGGTCTAATCTAGGTTGGGTTCTTCTCAGTTCATGGGAAACCATTTCCAAGCGGCCGACCTGCTGTAAGTAGTCGATATCTCCGCTTGCTTGGACTTTCTTCCTTCTTGGAGCAGAAAACGTAGGGCAGTCACAAAACAAAGCCCAGAGAAAATCGATCCCACCTCTGGGTCTAACCGGAGTTGGGTTCTTCTCAGTTCATGGAGAGACCACTTAGTTCTTCATAAACTTGTCCTGTTAGACTTCTCCATGAGGTCAACTTAACCCAAAACCCTGGGCTAATGACTCAAGAGACCCGGAGCCATTTCAAAAGGTCTTGGGACAGAATGATTATCAGACTGGGTCAAACCACTTCTCCTGGGTTCTCTCCCTGGCTCTGGGAGGGGGGTGGGAGCCAGGACTCCCAGGTTCTATCCCCAGCACTGAGAGGGGAGTGGGGTCTAGTGGTTAGAGGAGGGGGGGCTGTAGCCAGGACTCCTGGGTTCATCTGCAGTTGGAAAAGGGAAACCAGGTCCTGTTATGGAGCCAGGACCTGACTCCATCTTCAGCTTCTTCTGCTGCCATGTGGCCATTTCTCACCAGTGCCCCCAGTCTAAAATAAAGTCCTGTTAACTCAACCCCAGCCCCAGGGGCCCTGCTGAGCCGTTGTCCCTTTAATTGGGTCATTTACTTTGTGCGTCGCTGCCCAGCCCACTGCAGAGAAGGGGAGAAGCTTGTCAGGGGCAGGGCAGGGTCTCAGCCTGGGAGCCAGGATGTTGGGGTAGGATTTTATATTTGCATTAAAGGTCATACTTTATCCTGCCAGCCACCCTTTTTGAATAGCCAAAAGGAATGACCCCCTGGAGCACCGGGTTTAGGATAAGTTGTATTATAAAAAATGGGGTCTTGTTTTCTATATGCATTATAAACTTCCCTCTTGTCATTTCTTTGTTTTAAGGTTTAGTGAGTAAAAGACAGGGCCATGTACTGTGTCTATGTTAATTAACTTAAAGGAATGCTGAAGGCCCAAGCCACAGCATGAACTGTTTTAATTATAAGATTTAGCAAGGCTTAATTTACAATGTCTTTTGCTCAGTACAAAACACTGCTGTTTATGTACCTTTGAAGGTCTCTGTAAAAGACTGGTTGCATGAATGAGGAGTGCATGCATCCAGAACAGATAAGGTGTGAAGGCCATTGTCAGAACCAGATGGTCAAAAAAAAAAAGGAATGAAAAAATTTAACAGATTTATCAATGCCAAAGAACCACCAATGCGCAGCCAGGACTGAGGGAAGACAGATTGACGACCCTAAGGTAAAGGCTGGCACCCCTAAAAACAAGACAATTAATTAAATCAAAAGGACAGAATGGCCCTTTGGAAGGTGCTTTAAAATGTTAACATCAAAAAAACACCAATTAAAAAGTAACTGTTCACAGACTAACCCAGCAAAATCCATAAACTTCAACGACAAGAAAAGACTGTAAGAACAGGGTGCTTGGCCATGGGTCTTTGGGTTCGTCTTGCCACTACTCCAGGAGCATCTGATCGCAAGCAACAGAGCCCAGCTCCCCTCTGCAACCAATCTGGCTGGCCCCTCAATTAATCCAAACTCTGAACTAGTAGCTAGAAATCTCGACTGGCGGGAGAGTGCAAGGCGCGTGTGTGTGTGACTGAAAAGCACACGCCAGCTGCTGTATTCGCAATAAATGTGGCACTTTGCCCTCTCCCCTGTAAAAGATCTTGTGTGCTTTGTACAGCATCACAAGGACTCCTGGGTTCCCTCCCTGGCTCGGGGAGGGGAGTGGGCTGTATAGGGCAGGGGAGTAGGAGCCAGGACTCCTGGGTTCCCTCCCTGGCTCGGGGAGGGGAGTGGGCTGTATGGGGCAGGGGGGTAGGAGCCAGGACTCCTGGGTTCCCTCCCTGGCTCTGGGAGGGGACTGGGCTGTATAGGGCAGGGGAGTAGGAGCCCGGACTCCTGGGTTCCCTCCCTGGCTCTGGGAGGGGACTGGGCTGTATGGGGCAGGGGGGTAGGAGCCAGGACTCCTGGGTTCCCTCCCTGGCTCGGGGAGGGGAGTGGGCTGTATGGGGCAGGGGGGTAGGATCCAGGACTCCTGGGTTCCCTCCCTGGCTCGGGGAGGGGAGTGGGCTGTATGGGGCAGGGGGGTAGGAGCCCGGACTCCTGGGTTCTCTCCCTGGCTCGGGGAGGGGAGTGGGCTGTATGGGGCAGGGGGGTAGGAGCCCGGACGCCTGGGTTCTCTCCCTGGCTCGGGGAGGGGAGTGGGCTGTATGGGGCAGGGGGGTAGGAGCCCGGACTCCTGGGTTCTTGGGTTGGGAAGGGGAGGCAGAGTCAGTTCAGGACACTGGAGCTGCCTCAACTCTGCTCCTCTGCTGCCGCCGTGTGGCCATTTCTCCCATTGCACCCACTCAAACCACAGGCCTCTTCAATACACCCGGCGTCCCCCGGGGCTCGTTAATGACCTGCTTTCACTTCCCCAGCCACTGCCTGGCCCACCGTGTGAATCACAAAAACACCTCGGGGGCGGGGTCTGCGCCAGGCCTCCTGGGTTCTGCCCCCGTCTCGTGTTTTCCCCAGGAACTGAAGTTGGACCGTGGGGGGTTGTATGTGGGGGTGGGAAAATGACTAAATGGGTGACACTGAGCAGTTGCCCACAGGGGAGGGATGAGAGTTCAGAGGGGGCCTAGGATCGAGGACTCCTGGGTTCTTTCCCTGGCTCTGGGAAGGGAGTGGGGGGCTAGTGGTTGGAGGATGGGGCAGGATCGAGGACTCCTGGATTCTTTTACTGGCTCTGGGAGGGGAGTGGAGTCTGGTGGTTAGAGGAGGGGCTGGGAGCCAGGAGCCCTGCGCTCTATCCCTGGCTTTGGGGAGGGAATATAACAATGACCAGACTGGGTCAGACCCAAGGTCCATCTAGCCCAGTGTCCTGTCTCCGGACAGTGACAATGCCAGGTGCCCCAGAGGGAATGAACAGAACAGGGAATCCTGAAGTGATCCATCCCCCCTCGCCATGCCCAGCATCTGGCAGTCAGAGGTTTGGGGCCACCCGGCGTAGGGGGCTGTGTCCCTGACCAGCTTGCCCAATGGCCGTCGCTGGACCCGGCCTCCAGGAACGTGGCTCCTTGTGTGTCTGCAGTGTATACACCAGTCATCACAGGCAAGGGGGTTTTGGACCTTGTACTTCTGGCCTCAGCCCATCCCCGAGCAGTGACTTCCACAGGTTAACTGAAATCCTGCCTGCTGGAAACCTGCTGCATGTTCACGACCTCCTAGTTTGTGTCAGCCCTAGTCACAGTCTCCGCCCCGGCCCTCTGCTGTGGGCCCGCGGTTGCCCCTTCTCCCCGCGGAGCAGGCCCCGGCTTTGCCATCTCTCCTCACACGGAGCCCGCTCCAGCCCCCACAGCCTGGTTCTGGCCTTTCTCCCAGTGCCCTGGATCTTTGCATGCGGGATGCCAGGTGTGGGCACTGGGATGCCAGGGGTGGGCACTGGGATTTCCTGTCTCGTTCTCTCTCCTAACGCGCTGGGAGCTTTTCCGAGGGCAGCTGCACAGCGAGTGGCTGTTTGCTAGGAACGAGCCGCACGTGGCTCCAAGATCTCTCGCATGGCAGCAGCTAATTTAGCCCTGTAGTGGGATGGTTCCCTGCTCCAGCCCTGACAGGGCTGAGGCTGGCCTGGGGAGAGGGATGGGGATGTGGGGAAAAGCCCAGCCAGATTAAGGCAGCAGCCGCAGCTGTGGCCAGCTCCATCAGGCCCGGCTGGCCCTATAAGAGGCTGTGAGCCAGGGGCCCAGTCAGTTTCCCTCTACCTGGAGAGGGAGGAGGGCTTGGCTGCAAGGTGCTAAGCAGGATGCCCAGACTGGAGCCCGGCTGGGGAAGGGCCAGAGGGGCTGGAAGCTCCGGCCTGGAAAGCCTCAGGCTGCCGACCTGACGACAGGCCAAGTAGGCGCAGGGTTGCAGAGGGCAGCCCATGGGTAGGTGGAGGCAGCAGGTCCAAAACCCCCTTGCCGGTGATGAGTGGAGTGGGCTAAGTGGGGACTGGGAGTAGCCCAGACTGAGGTGAGGTGGGGTTAGAGGGTGGGGGTTCCCCTAGGTGGGGAGACCCAGAACCTGAGGGGGGGGATACTGCCAGGGGGGCAGCACCCCAGAGAAAGGGGCACCGGGTCCTGGGAGGGACATGGGGGCTGGCGGTAAGGCGGATCACTGGCCTACAGAGGGCGCTCTGGTGGAGGGAGGAGCTAATTCCCCACAACTACCAGCAGGAGGCGCCGCCGCGTGAGTCTGAACCTCCGCGGGCCCCATCATTGTGTCTGTAGCGGGGGGTTACTTCTCCCCGGCACCTTCCCTTGTATCTATCCCCACTGACTGCGGAGGGAGGGAGGAGGAGCCTGGACGCCTGGGTTCTCTCCCTGGCTGGGGGAGGGGAGTGGGGTGTATGGGGCAGGGGGGTAGGAGCCAGGACTCCTGGGTTCTCTCCCTGGCTGGGGGAGGGGAGTGGGCTGTATGGGGCAGGGGGGTAGGAGCCCGGACTCCTGGGTTCTCTCCCTGGCTGGGGGAGGGGAGTGGGGTGTATGGGGCAGGGGCGTAGGAGCCCGGACTCCTGGGTTCTCTCCCTGGCTCGGGGAGGGGAGTGGGCTGTATGGGGCAGGGGGGTAGGAGCCCGGACTCCTGGGTTCTTGGGTTGGGAAGGGGAGGCAGAGTCAGTTCAGGACACTGGAGCTGCCTCAACTCTGCTCCTCTGCTGCCGCCGTGTGGCCATTTCTCCCATTGCACCCACTCAAACCACAGGCCTCTTCAATACACCCGGCGTCCCCCGGGGCTCGTTAATGACCTGCTTTCACTTCCCCAGCCACTGCCTGGCCCACCGTGTGAATCACAAAAACACCTCGAGGGCGGGGTCTGCGCCAGGCCTCCTGGGTTCTGCCCCCGTCTCGTGTTTTCCCCAGGAACTGAAGTTGGACCGTGGGGGGTTGTATGTGGGGGTGGGAAAATGACTAAATGGGTGACACTGAGCAGTTGCCCACAGGGGAGGGATGAGAGTTCAGAGGGGGCCTAGGAGCCAGGACTCCTGGATTCTTTTACTGGCTCTGGGAGGGGAGTGGAGTCTGGTGGTTACAGGAGGGGCTGGGAGCCAGGAGTCCTGTGGTCTTTCCCTGGCTTTGGAAAGGGAGCATAAGAATGGCCATACTTTGTCAGACCAAACGTCCATCTAGCCCGGTGTCCTGTCTTCCGACAGTGGCCAGTGCCAGGTGCCCCAGAGGGAATGAACAGAACAGGGAATCACCAAGTGACCCATCCCCTGTCACCCAGTCCCAACATCTGGCAGCCCGAGTTCTGAAGCCACCTGGCGCAGGGGGCTGCATCCCTGGCCAGCTTGGTCAATAGCCATCACTGGACCCAGCCTCCAGGATCTTGACTCACTGTGTGTCAAACCCCTTCTACTTCTGGCCTCAGCCCATCCCCTGGCAGTGAGTTCCACAGGTTAACTTGGCACCATGGGAAGAAATACTTCCCTAGGTTTGTTTTAAAGCTGCCACCTCTTCCTTTCATCGCGTGACCCCTAATTCTTGTGTTATGCGAAGGAGCAAATAACAAGGCCCTAGTCACAGTCTCTGCCCCAGCCCTCTGCCGTGGGCCCGCGGTCGCCCCTTCTCCCCGTGGAGCAGGCCCCGGCTTTCCCGTCTCTCCTCGCACAGAGCCCGCTCCAGCCCCCGCAGCCTGGTTCTGGCCTTTCTCCCAGTGCCCTGGATCTGTGTGTGCGGGATGCCAGGGGTGGGCACTGGGGTTTCCTGTCTCGTTCTCTCTCCTAACGCGCCCGGAGCTTTTCCGAGGGCGGCTGGGCAGCGAGCGGCTGTTTGCCGGGAATGAACCGTGGCTCCGAGATCTCTCGCATGGCAGCAGCTAATTTAGCCCCCATCATTGTGTCTGTAGAGGGGGGGTATTTTTCCCATTGTACGTTACTTTGCATTTATCAGCACTGACTTTTGGGGCAGGTAGGAGGAGCCCGGACGCCTGGGTTCCGGTTTTGGGAAGGGGAGACAGAGTCAGTTCAGGAACCCAGGAGCTGCCTCATTTGTGGGCCTCTGCTGCCACCAAGTGGCCATTTCACCCATCGCACCCACGCTCAGCACAGGCCTCTTCGGCAACCCCAAAGGCCCCAGAGTGACCCGACTCTGTAATTAGCTCCTTTCACTTCCCCATTCGCTGCAGGCTCATTGGGGCGACCCACAAAAACAACTCGGGCGCAGGGACTCCTGGGTTCTGCCCCATCTCGTGTTTTCCCCAGGAATTGAAGTTGGGGGGGGATCGAATTTATGGGGGGTGGCGGTTCGGAAAATGACTAAATTGGCAACACTGTGACCTCAGGGGAGGGATGGGATCCTGGACTCCTGGGTTCTCAACTCAGCTCTGGGAGCGGGCTGGGGTTTAGTGGTTAGAGCAGTGGGGGCTGGGAGCCAGGACTCCTGGGCCCATCTGCAGTTGGAAAAGGGAGACCAGGTCCTGTTATGGAGCCAGGACCAGACTCCATCTTTGGCCTCTGCTGCCCGCTTGTGGCCGCTTCTCACCACTGCTCCCAGTCTAAAATAAAGTCCTGTTAACTCAACCCCAGCCCTCAGGGGCCCTGCCGAGCCGTTGTCTCTTTGTCAGGCATAGGGCAGAGTCTCAGCCTGGGAGCCCGGACTCCTGGGTTCTCTCCCTGGCTCTGGGAGGGGAGTGAGGTGGGGTCTGGTGGTCAGAGGAGGGGCTGGGAGCCGGGAGCCCTGCGCTCTATCCCTGGCTTTGAGGAGAGAATATAACAATGGCCAGACTGGGTCAGACCCAAGGTCCACCTAGCCCAGTATCCTGTCTGCCAACAGTGACCAATGCCAGGTGTCCCAGAGGGAATGAACAGAACAGGGAATCCTGAAGTGATCCATCCCCCCTCGCCATGCCCAGCATCTCGCAGTCAGAGCTTTGGGGACACCCAGCACAGGGGGCTGTGTCCCTGACCAGCTTGCCAAGAGCCATCGCTGGACCACACCTCCAGGAATGTGGCTCATTCTGTGTCAAACCCCCTTCTACTTCTGGCCTCAGCCCATCCCCTGGCAGTGAGTTCCACAGGTTAACTGAAATCCTGCCTGCTGGAAACCTGCTGCATGTTCACGACCTCCTAGTTTGTGTCAGCCCTAGTCACAGTCTCCGCCCCAGCCCTCTGCCGTGGGCCCGCGGTCGCCCCTTCTCCCTCCTGAGCAGGCCCCGGCTTTGCCATCTCTCCTCACACGGAGCCCACTCCAGCCCCCACAGCCTGGTTCTGGCCTTTCTCCCACTGCCCCGGATCTGTGCGTGCGGGATGCCAGGGGTGGGCACTGGGATGCCAGGGGTGGGCACTGGGGTTTCCTGTCTCGTTCGCTCTCCTAACGCGCCGGGAGCTTTTCCGAGGGCGGCTGGGCAGCGAGCGTCTGTTTGCCGGGAATGAACGGTGGCTCCGAGATCTCTGGCGTGGCAGCAGCTAATTTAGCCCCCATCATTGTGTCTGTAGAGGGGGGGTATTTTTTACCATTGTACGTTAGTTTGTATTTATCAACACTGACTTTTGAGGGACGTAGGAGGAGCCCGGACGCCTGGGATCTCTCCCTGGCTCGGGGAGGGGAGTGGGCTGTATGGGGCAGGCGGGTAGGAGCCCGGACTCCTGGGTTCTTGGGTTGGGAAAGGGAGGCAGAGTCAATTCAGAACAGGCTGCCGCCTACTGGCCATTTCTCCCATTGCACCCTCTCAAACCTCAGGCCTCTTTAATACACCCGGCGTCCCCCGGGGGCTCTTTAATTAGCTGTTTTCACTTCCCCAGCCACTGCCTGGCCCATCGGTGTGAATCACAAAAACACCTCGGGGGCGGGGTCTGAGCCTGGGAGCCCGGACTCCGGGGTTCTCTCCCTGGCTCTGGGAGGGGAGCGGGCTCTGCTGGTTAGAGGAGGGGCTGGGAGCCAGGAGTCCTGCGGTCTATCCCCATCTTTGGGAAGGGAACATGAGAACGGCCAGACTGTGTCAACAGGGCCGTCCCTAGGCATACGCAGCTGCGTAGGGCACCATGAGATTTGGGGCACCAAATGTCACGGTGCCCTAGGCAACTGCATGCTCCATACACGGCAGGACCAGCCCCGGTGACCAGCCCCGTCCCCCAGCCAGCCCCGTCCCGTGGGCTGTACCCACTGCAAGGGGCAGGGCCATCCCTAGGTGGTGTGGGGCCCCAGACAACTCCCTCGGCTCCACCTCTTCCCCTTCCCCCTGCTCCACTGGGGCCGGGCCGCTCCGCTTCCCAGCGGTGAGTGGGTGGCAGGAGGAGGGATCTCTCCCCCAAGCCCCCTCACCCAGGCAACACGGTTGGGGCCGGGGTGAGGAAAGCAGAGTGGGCTGCTCCCGGCCCCCTGCTAATCCCCTGGGCCTGTGGGGCCCCCAAAGTGGCCCCCCACAGCTCCTGCCTCCCAGACTCTGGGGCCCCACACAGCCCCCCCCCCCCCCCCGCCGTCTCCTGTCTGCTGACAGTGGCCAGTGCCAGGTGCCCCAGAGGGGATGAACAGAACAGGGAATCACCAAGTGACCCGTCCCCTGTCACCCAGTCCCAGCTCCTGGCAGCCCGAGCTCTGGAGCCACCTGGCGCAGGGGGCTGCATCCCTGGCCACCTTGGCCAATAGCCATCACTGGACCCAGCCTCCAGGAACGTGACTCACTGTGTGTCAAACCCCTTCTACTTCTGGCCTCAGCCCATCCCCTGGCAGTGAGTTCCACAGGTTAACTTGGTGCCATGGGAAGAAATACTTGCCTAGGTTTGTTTTACAGCTGCCACCTCTTCCTTTCATTGGGTGACCCCTAATTCTCGTGTTATGTGAAGGAGCAAATAACAAGGCCCTTGTCACACTCTCCACCCCGGCCCTCTGCCGTGGCCCCATGGTGGCCCCTTCTCCCCGCCAAGCAGGCCCCGGCTTTGCCATCTCTCCTCACACGGAGCCTGCTCCAGCCCCCACAGCCTGGTTCTGGCCTTTCTCCCAGTGCCCTGGATCTGTGCGTGCGGGATGCCAGGGGTGGGCACTGGGATGCCAGGGGTGGGCACTGGGGTTTCCTGTCTCGTTCTCTCTCCTAAGGCGCCGGGTGCTTTTCCGAGGGCGGCTGGGCAGCGAGCGGCTGTTTGCCGGGAATGAACCGTGGCTCCGAGATCTCTCGCATGGCAGCAGCTAATTTAGCCCCCATCATTGTGTCTGTAGAGGGGGGGTATTTTTCCCATTGTACGTTACTTTGCATTTATCAGCACTGACTTTTGGGGCAGGTAGGAGGAGCCCGGACGCCTGGGTTCCGGTTTTGGGAAGGGGAGACAGAGTCAGTTCAGGATCCCAGGAGCTGCCTCATTTGTGGGCCTCTGCTGCCACCAAGTGGCCATTTCACCCATCGCACCCACGCTCAGCACAGGCCTCTTCGGCAACCCCAAAGGCCCCAGAGTGACCCGACTCTGTAATTAGCTCCTTTCACTTCCCCATTCGCTGCAGGCTCATTGGGGCGACCCACAAAAACAACTCGGGCGCAGGGACTCCTGGGTTCTGCCCCATCTCGTGTTTTCCCCAGGAATTGAAGTTGGGGGGGGATCGAATTTATGAGGGGTGGCAGTTCGGAAAATGACTAAATTGGCAACACTGTGACCTCAGGGGAGGGATGGGATCCTGGACTCCTGGGTTCTCAACTCAGCTCTGGGAGCGGGCTGGGGTTTAGTGGTTAGAGCAGTGGGGGCTGGGAGCCAGGACTCCTGGGCCCATCTGCAGTTGGAAAAGGGAGACCAGGTCCTGTTATGGAGCCAGGACCTGACTCCATCTTCGGCCTCTGCTGCCCGCTTGTGGCCGCTTCTCACCACTGCTCCCAGTCTAAAATAAAGTCCTGTTAACTCAAACCCAGCCCTCAGGGGCCCTGCCGAGCCGTTGTCTCTTTGTCAGGCATAGGGCAGAGTCTCAGGCTGGGAGCCTGGACTCCTGGGTTCTCTCCCTGGCTCTGGGAGGGGAGTGAGGTGGGGTCTGGTGGTCAGAGGAGGGGCTGGGAGCCGGGAGCCCTGCGCTCTTATCCCTGGCTTTGGGGAGAGAATATAACAATGGCCAGACTGGGTCAGACCCAAGGTCCATCTAGCCCAGTGTCCTGTCTCCCAACAGTGACCAATGCCAGGTGTCCCAGAGGGAATGAACAGAACAGGGAATCCTGAAGTGATCCATCCCCCCTCGCCATGCCCAGCATCTCGCAGTCAGAGCTTTGGGGACACCCAGCACAGGGGGCTGTGTCCCTGACCAGCTTGCCAAGAGCCATCGCTGGACCACACCTCCAGGAATGTGGCTCATTCTGTGTCAAACCCCCTTCTACTTCTGGCCTCAGCCCATCCCCTGGCAGTGAGTTCCACAGGTTAACTGAAATCCTGCCTGCTGGAAACCTGCTGCATGTTCACGACCTCCTAGTTTGTGTCAGCCCTAGTCACAGTCTCCGCCCCAGCCCTCTGCCGTGGGCCCGCGGTCGCCCCTTCTCCCTCCTGAGCAGGCCCCGGCTTTGCCATCTCTCCTCTCACGGAGCCCGCTCCAGCCCCCACAGCCTGGTTCTGGCCTTTCTCCCACTGCCCCGGATCTGTGCGTCCGGGATGCCAGGGGTGGGCACTGGGATGCCAGGGGTCAGTACTGGGGTTTCCTGTCTCGTTCGCTCTCCTAACGCGCCGGGAGCTTCCAAGGGCGGCTGCACGGCGAGCGTCTGTTTGCCGGGAATGAACGGTGGCTCTGAGATCTCTCGCGTGGCAGCAGCTAATTTAGCCCCCATCATTGTGTCTGTAGAGGGGGGGTATTTTTTCCCATTGTACGTTACTTTGCATTTATCAACACTGACTTTTGAGGGACGTAGGAGGAGCCCAGACGCCTGGATTCTCTCCCTGGCTCGGGGAGGGGAGTGGGTTGTATGGGGCAGGGGGGTAGGAGCCCGGACTCCTGGGTTCTTGGGTTGGGAAGGGGAGGCAGAGTCAGTTCAGGACAGGCTGCCGCCTACTGGCCATTTCTCCCATTGCACCCTCTCAAACCTCAGGCCTCTTTAATACACCCGGCGTCCCCCGGGGGCT